>NC_056738.1:347469381-347599381 GCF_019279795.1 Protopterus annectens | reverse complement strand
TCACCATATAATATAATAACCAATCATAGTTTCTTCATATGATCACACCTCCAAAAATGGAGGAAAATATAGTCAATCAGATTTCTCATTTAGAAGTTATCCAATCAGATTCACCACACAGGAATAATCAACCAATCATCATTATATTTTTACATCTCTGAAGCTGTACAAAGTGCATATGAAAGCTTCTTCTCATGGTCGTGCCTCCAAATACGGCAGAAAATTCACCCAATCAAATTCATCATATAGGGGTCATCAACCAATCAACATCACTCATCTGAATCACTAAAACCCACAAAGTGTTACCAAAACTATAGCTCCTACCAAGGAATTTTTACTGTGAGCCTAGTATAAGCCAATCAATGTCATCATTATAAAGATACTAGGCACCTAACTTATTCTGAATGTCAAATAGGAACCAAAAATCAGCCACTTAATCTAAATCATCTTAATTTAAATCAGGAATCTTTATCTTGTAATCAAGTATTCCATTTATATATTAGACTAGACTCCACATGCAAGGTCAGGTGTAACCAATCATATTTTTAACTGTAATATAGCACTTATCATAATTTATATCTGGATTCTTTGTCTTTTTATCAAATATTATATAAGTATATTAATCAGAGCTTGAGATGAAGACTCATGTTCTTAGACCAGAGGATATTTGTTTGTGTCTTTCGGCTTTTCCCGGTTAGGGGTTGCCACAGTGGAACTCCAGTCCACTAATGAATGGTAGTGGATTTTTACGTACCGGGTTACCAGCCCTGATGCACAACCTTCAACGAAGGCACGCCCCATTCACGTATGCCTCCACACAGAAAACCCTCTAGCTGAGAATCAAACGGGACAACGTCTTGCTATGAGGCGACAATGCTACCGCAGCACCACCACTGCAGTTAGACCAGGGGATATTAACCAATCAAAATAATCATACAAAAAACATCATCCAGTCAATGTTTCACATCTAAGTCACTGAGGCTATATGGAAGAATTACGGAAATACAATTACTTAGAAAATCATATTATTTGCAGGTATATTGTTAGCAAGTATATTGTTGTTATACCCAATCAATCAAAATCTTCTTCAAAAAAATCCAGAGTCTTTTTCATATAATCAAGTATTCTGTTAATATACTGAACTAAACTCCGGATACAAAGTCAGGTGTAACCAGTCAGATTATTAGACTATAATGTAACATATATCTTGTCTTATATCCAAATTCTTTGTCTTTTGATCAAATATTGCAATAGTATATTGATCAGAGCTTGAGATACAGAGTTAGGTATGACAAGTCAAATTCTTAGACCAGAGGATATTAACCTCTTCTTCTTTCGGCTGCTCCCATTAGGGGTCGCCACAGCAGATCAACTGTTTCCATTTCTTCCTGTCCTCTGCATCTTGCTCTGTCACACCAACCACCTGCATGTCCTCTCTCACCACATCCATAAACCTTATCTTAGGCCTTCCTCTTTTCCTGTTACCTGGCAGCTTCATCCTTAGCATCTTTTTCCCAATATACTCTGCATCCCACCTCAGCACATGTCAAAACCAACGTAATCTTGCCTCTCTGGCTTTTTCTCCAAACCTTCCAACCTGGGCTGACCCTCTAGTATACTTATTCCTAATCCTGTCCATCCTCGTCACACCCAGTGCAAATCTTAACATCTTCAGCTCTGCCACGTCAAGCTCTGACTCCTGCCTATTTGTCACTGCCACTGTCTCCAACCCATATAACATAGTTGGTCTCACTACCCTCTTGTAGACCTTCCCTTTTACTCTTACTGGTACTTGTCTGTCACAAATCACTCCTGACACTCTTCTCCACCCACTCCATCCTGCCTGTACTCTCTTCTTCACCTCTCTTCCACACTCGCCATTACTCTGAACTGTTGATCCCAAGTATTTAAACTCATCCACCTTCGCCACCTCTACTCCCTGCATCCTCACCATTCCTCTATCCTCCCTCTCATTCACACACATATATTCTGCCTTAGTCCTGCTGACCTTCATTCCTCTTCTCTCTAGAGCATATCACTACCTCTCCAAGTTCTCCTCCACCTGTTCCCTACTCTCACTACAGATCACAATGTCATCTGAAAACATCATAGTCCACAGGGACCCCTGTCTGATCTAGTCTGGCAACCTGTCCATCACCATTGCAAATAAGAAAGGATACCGGAGGATATTAACCAATAAAAATTAACATGTAGAAACCATCAGCCAATCAACATATCAAATCTAAGTCCCCAAAGCTATACAGAACAATTATAGAGATCCAATTTCTTTAAAAAGAATGTTAATTTCAGATATATTATTGGCAAGTATATTGCTATTTTTGTTATGCCCAGCCAATCAAAATCTTCTCCATGAGAATAACTAACCAATACCTTTTATCCTCAAGAAGCTGGTTCCAAACTCTTTCGAAAGGCTATAACTCGAATGAATCACTTTAAACAGTTTATATTATTCCACAAAAAGATGGCAAAAAAATAATTTTTTTATCACTTTTATCATTTTTTTTCAATAGTCAGTTTCCTTTAAGAGCTGGTTTCAATGGTATATTTGTTTTAAGCCCAGGTGCCTTATCTGCTTGTAGCTCAGCTATCCATCTCATCTCCGCCTGTTCTGTTTTCAAAGTTATGTTACCTCCATGGAAACTGTCTTGAATAACTTGTAAAAACAAAAAATGAAAACTATGTCTCAGATTGAGCATAACATGTTTAGCTAAGAGACTCTTAGACACTTATATGTTTCAAGATATGTTCTTTCAACTGTCTAGCAGTCTTTCCCATGTAGAAACTACACAAGCTGCAGCATGCTACATATACAACATGTTTAATTCTACAATCAGCATATGACCAACAAGTATACTTCTTCTTTTGTAATCGATGTATAAATTCCTTGGTGGTATAAATATATTTGCATGATGTACACACATCCTGCAAAGAAATGTACCTATTCTTTCTGTTCTCATATTATCAATAATATCAGGCTTGTATGTGGTTTCTTCTTTAAATAGTTGACTAGTTGATTATGTTATATTATTGTATGTTTAACTATTTATAGTTTAATCTATTTGAAGATATGGAAACATTTTTATAAAAATTTGAGTAAATAAATTCCTGATAAAAAATAATATTAGACTTGTAGCAAAAGTGTTATTTCAGACTGCAATTCCTTCTGAAACAAAATAAAGGCATATCACCCACAATTTCTCTAATTTTGGGATCAGCTGTTAATATCTTCCAGTTTCCTCTGATAACATCACAAATATATTTGCTATCACTAGAGTAAGTTAGAACTATTCTATTCTGTTGCTCTGAATTATTTTGCTTCTGGTGTTGCATATAGTGTGATCCTTTAGAAAAAAATGGTTTAGCCATAGTAGTCCTTTATTGTTTTATGAAGATATAATCTTTCTTGATTTCTTCTTGATTTTAACCTCTGTCCTTAAGGTTATTCTCTGAGGTGTTCAAAGCTGATAGCAACTCATCTTCTTTAGTATGAAGTCTAGACACCCCTAACATCTGATTCTTAATAGCATTCAGAAAGATATGTGGAGGGTGCATACTGGTGCGACTTAAAAGATTATTTTCCCAGGAGTCTTTTTAATATAAGCAAGTGGCAATATTACCATCTCTATCCAATGATAGCCTAACATCGAGAATATCTATTGTAGATGAAGAGTGGCTTATTGAAAAGTTTAAAAAATATGTTGTGGTCTCTAAATACGTCATTAATTTATTCAGTTGTAATGTACTATCCCAGATTAAATAAATATCATCCACAAAGTTTTTATAAAAGTTAAAGCATGGAGAGAATGAATGATTACTTAATATACAAGTTGCTTCCCAATCAGCCAACACTGTATTGCCATAGGTATTCGCACACGGGGTGCTCATGGCAACACCCCCTTTTTGCCAATAAATATTCTTATCAAATACAAAAAGATTGTTTCCTAGAAACAGATTTAATAAGGTTCCTATCAGATCTATCTATGCTTCTCCAAAATCACTGTTATTCTGTAGATATTTCTTTACTTCTTGTATCCCATATTTATTAAGAATCATGGTAAACAAACTGTGAACATCTAATGTTACCATTGTACCTGTTATGCCTTGTTCCATTGGCTTTAAATGTTCAAACAAGGTATGTAAAAATGCTTTCTATCCTTGATCACAGCTGGTGCTTTCAATATAATCTGTTTTAGTAGTTGTTCTATATATATAAAAATAGGCTCTGTTGCCCAACCATTACCAGATACAATGGGTTGCATTGGTGGATCATCTCTTTTTTTATGTATTTTGGGAAGTCCATTTATACTAGGTAAAATGGGATATTCAGCCATAAAATAATTGAAAAGCTCCTTGGTGATCTTATGTTCTTCCAATAAGTAATTCCTTTCTGATAGTTAATTCTATTTTATGTACTTGCTTTCTATTAATCTGTACATATGTATCTTCCTCATTCAATAATTGAATAATTTGTTAAGACAGAATCCATGATCTATAAGGACTATCCCACCCCCTTTGTCAGCTGGTCTTATCTCAATCTGTTTATTGTTCTTAAGTTGTTGAAGTGCTATTTTTTCAGTATAATTCAAATTGTGAAAAAGGCACTTGCATTTTCTTAGTTCTTTGTACAAGTCTGCTTCACATACTTGGAGGAACATCTCTACTGATGCATTGTTTTGTGGTGTAAATGTACTAGATTTACATAGTATATCAGGTCTTGTTGGGCTTTCATTTCCATAAATTGTCTGTAACATCACATTCCTGCCAAACATTCTGAGATTTATCAAAACATCATTCAATGTTGAGTGAGTGGTGGGAGCAAAACTCAGACCTTTGTTAAAAAGTACACATTGTTCTCTTGTCAAATTAAATGATGATAAATTAATCACTAATTCATTTATTTCACTTGTCATTTGTTCTGTTGTAGCATTCCGTTGACCGATAATCTCCTCTTCCTCCTTCCTCTGCTTAATGATCTTGCTCTCTCTATATTTCTCAGTGATGCTCTTTTCACTGGTAAAGACTGAAAAATGATCTATGTATAGAGTTATCCTTGGGTATGGCACTTAAATCCTTTCTCTGCTTATTTTCTATTGCCCCAAGTGTAGTATTTACTACTTGAGATTCACTCACTGCATTATCCACTTCATTTTCTGACTCATGTATAACTTCTGAGTTACTCTTTTGCAAATTATTGTTCACTTTCTGTGTGATGTTCTTAGTCTCAGACCTTGGCCATACAAAAATATGGCCATTCGCAAAATCTCTGTAATCACAGGCCAATTTCTTAGTTTTAATCGATTCAGGTTTTGAATCATAAGCAGCTACATTTAAGTAAACATCTTACAATTTCATAGAATATTTAACCTCTGTGTATGTAGCTTCTATTTCTTGTTGTAATTTATCAACTATTTATGTAATCTCATTCTCTATAGGTTCAAAGTACTCAAGTAACAATCTAATGTATTTGAAACTTAACTCCAAATTTAATTCTTGCCATTTTCTCAATAATTCAGGATGAGCTTCTCCATATGTAGGCATGAGTAAAATTCTTAAACCTCTAGGAATAATTATATAATATAAACATGCCTCCAAATGGAGGCATTGCCATTGCTGCCTTTTTAACTTATACAGGGCACTTTCTAGTTCTCTTACCGTGATTAAAAAAACTTCCATATCCACTGGTTGATCATAATTCTGTGGCTCCATATCTGTTAGATTTAGATGAAATAGTGGATTTGTGGCTATTTTAATAACCTTCTGCAATAATTTAAGTCCTTATGTGAAGGTGTTCTCAGTCAATATTCCAATTCAAGGTCTCCCATCTCTCTTGAACCACCCTTAACCATGTACAGCCCTTCGGTAGCACAAATTTATCAATAATACAACAACAGCATGAAAAAATTCCTTCTTAGGAGGCTACACTTTCAGTAACACTTTGTGGGTTTTAGTGATTCAGATGAGCGGTGTTGATTGGTTGATGACTTGATGACTCCTATATGATGAATTTGACTGGATGATAACATTTCAATGAGAAATCTGATTGACTATATTTTCCTCCATTTTTGTAGGTGTGATTATATGAAGAAACTTTGACTGGTTATTATATTATATGGCAATTTTATGAATGCATTTGAAATACTTGAAGTAAGATTTGATTGGTCATTAGCTTTTTAAAAAAATATGAAACTTTGTAATTGTTTAATTAGATCTGAAGAAGGATTATAATAACCCAAACATGCTCATCTGTTATATATGAATTTACATTTTTAAACTTTTTTACTATTTTTATTAAAGTTTACATCTACATCTACAGCGTGGTAACTGCATTGTTTTCCAATTCATTGTTTACAACTTTACAGTGCGGTTTTACCTGCCTTTTGTGCTGTTGTATTTTATATATATATATTAAACCCACTTTTATGGAAAGCAGAGTCCTCTAAATATAAAACCCTTACTAGAAAGCATAGACTTTTTAGATGTTTTGTTTATATGTAGGATATTTTACACTTATCTGAGTTAAATGATGAACTCTTCTAGAGAGTAATTACACAAAGAAAGGAAAAAATTCTGCATCAGTTACTATTGGCCAAACCTTAGAAGACATCAGTAATGATACTAGCCCATAGTCATGTATTAGGAAGCCACTTAGGGATGGACAAGACTAAGGCAAAAGTATTAGATTTTACTGTCCAGACATAATGAAGTAGATAGAGAACTTCTGTGCTTCTTGTCCAGAATTCCATAAAACTGCATCCTATGCTGGATATAAAATTGCCTTGATCTCATTGACTATCATGGAAGTACTACTCAAACATACTGCTAGGGACATTGTGGAGCTATTAGTAAAATTTAGCAATGGCCATTAGTACATACTAGAAATAATGGAATATGCTACCAAATTTCCAAAGAAGTACCATTGTATAAAAGTAATGCTAAGGCTATTGCCAGAGAACTGATACTGTTATTCTCCAGAGGGGTACATCTAAGGAGAGAATTACTGATCACGTATTCTCTTTATGTTAAAGGCACTACTTCAGTTACATCCATGCTTTGAAATCTAACAGTTGGAGATATCAGTCATCCATCCGCAGACTAATTAGTAAGAAGTTTTCCTGGCACCCTGATATTAAGTGGCACCAGTTGTTGCCCTACTTATTCTTTGTAATCAGAGAGGTGTCACTGGACTATGTATGTCAGATGTATGATAAGGTTCCCTGGCATTGCTAAGAAAACATGAGAAGAGGAAAAGGCACCATTTAAAGGAGTGACAGAAAGATATGTTAGTCTGCAGGATAAATTAAAGTTTGTAATGTCCATAGTGAGGGATTATGTGGAAGGAATGACAAGTGCAACAACGAGGTTATAAGAATACGTGGCTTAAAGAATTTAACCTAGAGATCAGGTACTAATGCAGCTTCTCTCCAGGGAAGACACATTTCTGGCCAAATGGCAGGGGCCATTTGAGGTAATGGAAAGAACAAATGCAGTGACCTATAAGGTTAGACCTCCAGGAAAGGAAAGATAGAGAAAATGTTATGAATGTGCTGAAGCCATAGAAGGAAGCAGAGAATTCTGAGGAAGTTTCCAAACTGAAGTCTATACAGGCGTGACCAGTGAATCTCTACCTGAAGTGCAGATAGTGAAGTCCTTGTGAAGGGTACAAAAGCAAAAGGTGAGAGAATTGTTATCAAGAAATGAAGCAGTGTTCCCAGAGCTGTCTGGGAGAATTAAACTAATACAGCATAATATGGAGACAATGCCGAGAATGAAGATTAGACTAAGATCTTACAGAATGCCAGCATCACAGAAACAATTAGTAAGAAAAGAAGTTCAAAAATTCTGATAATAAACATAATACAAAAATCACAAAGAGCAGCCCAGTAACTAGACTTGACAAAGGAGTACTGGCAGACACCACTCACCCCCCCTGCCAAAGACAAAAATAGCCTTTGTAAGCCCTAATGGTCTATTTCAGTACACAGTGTTGCCATTTGGCCAACATAGAGCCTCAGCAACCTTTCAAAGGCCGCTGAATAAAATAACGAATCCCCACTTATGATATACTGCAGCATACCTGGCTGAGGTAGTTGTTCATTAAGAGGACTAGGAATCTCATTTACATAAAGTGTCATGCATGCAGTGTTAGAATCCTTAATGACAGGCAAGCATGACTGTAAATGCCAGGGAAAGTAAACTGCCTATGATGGAAGCTAAACATTTAGGGTACCGTATAGGAGGAGGAGTGGTAAGATCACAACTATAAAAGGCAGAGACTATAAAAAATGAATCTTCAGTCCTTAGAGTGTAATACTGGATGTGCAAGTCATAAATGAAATCCCGCAGTGGCTATCAATAAAGAGTACAAGTTTCCCAGTGCCCTGGCTAGACTTCCCCTAGTTAGTATGAATGCCATCTGGGATCTTTCCTCAAAAGAGGATGGGCCTAATGGACTATCCCCAATAGACAAATGTTAGAT
The DNA here is from genome assembly GCF_019279795.1 of Protopterus annectens. Taxonomy (NCBI): domain Eukaryota; kingdom Metazoa; phylum Chordata; order Ceratodontiformes; family Protopteridae; genus Protopterus; species Protopterus annectens. The sequence goes on along the minus strand of NC_056738.1, from coordinate 347,590,884 downwards.
GGTTAGATAGATAGATAGATAGATAGATAGATAGATAGATAGATAGATAGATAGATAGATAGATAGATAGATGACAGGCAGGCAGACAGATACATTTACTGTAGATGTCAGTGTTCAACTGTTTTCATAAAATTTGCAGTGATGAAAAAGGTAAGGTAAATGAATAAGAATCCCCTTAGTTCTTAAGTACATTGGCTCAATATTTGTCAAATTCCTTTGAATAGCAGCTTAACAGTGCAGCAGTAGGAAATCCAGTCTGGAGCATTACATGTAGATATTACAGATATTATGCTGTATGCAATTGTTTCTGAAAAGAAAAGGTTGAAGAACTATTATATATAGTATGGAAATTTTGAAATGAAGGATGTACAGCAAAAAAATGAGATACAAAACAAATGGCAAAGGATTTGCATTATAATATGAAACTATTTAAGAAATGTTAAAAGATAACATATTATAAAACAGCTGAAAAAGGGAAATAGTAATGAAATGATGTGAATAAGATGATATTATAATTATATGAATTTCTGCATTGTGAAGTATTGAAAGTATCTTCAATAAAAAGTCACTATTGTTTTTGTTAACTGCCATTTGATCTTTAACTTCCAGCTAAGCTACAACCAACTTAAGCAGCTGAGTTGAACATCACATGTGAAGGAAGGCACCTTAAGAGTGCACTACTCTCCTAATTACAAATTGCACTATTAGTACTAGTGCAGGAATCCAAAGGGGCTACAGAGTTTGGGGTTTAACACACAAGGTCTTACAAAACACTTCACAAGGAGTGCAGGGGTTTGATAAAAAATAGGCTAGCAGGGCAGGCTTATGTGGCTACTTAGTACTGAACTATGAACCTATGAAGAGGAGAGCTGAGTTTCTAAAGAAAAGAATTCAGCTAAACAAATAAACTAAACGTTTAGCCGTTTAACAAGAAAAAGGAAGTAACAAACAAAAACCAAACCCCAAAAAAAGGAGTCTGAAGTCAACACATGGAATGACTGTTTCAGAAATGGGGGGGTGGTGGCCTAATGTAATGGTTTAAGGTCACAACACACACAAACACAAGGTTTGAGTCTCACAAGGGATAATTGGCTAAGCTTAAAATGGCTCGCAAGGGCAGTTAGCTTAGTAAGAATCTATGTAGGAAAAAAAAAATTAAAAGCACCTTGGGAGGACATATAACCCATCGCCTTCTGATCTTTCCAGCATCATCTGTGCAACTAGTAGAAGTGCAAAACATCAGTTTTGGAAGGAATGGTTGCAGACGCATGTTTATTGAAAGTTCCCAAACAGGCACTAATAGTGTGCACAACAGGCAGTCTTGTAAGGGACTAGTCCTGGTGATCAATCCTTAAGTTGCAAATTGGGACATCCAGCCACCTACCCAAGAACCCTGCTGATGTATGCTTCTTATTTCTTTGTGATATGGTATGATATTTGTAAAATAGCATTTCTTGTTATCTGTGCAGAATGCCAATATGTTCACTTTGCTTATTAGGTCACAGATGCACTCAAAAGTACGCCTGCTAAGATTTCTGTTGAACTAATCTTGTCTCCACTTGAATATTATGAATTTTGAGGTATATTGCAGCGCACTTCTCATGATTTATACATTATATGCACATATTCCCTTTGTGCATGCTCTTCCCTAGTAGATTATCCTTCTTAGAATTAGCGGTGGTGGTGCTGTGGTAACGTTGTCGCCTCACAGTAAGACGCTGTCCGGTTTGATTCTCAGCTAGAGCATCCTCTGCGTGGAGACATGCGTGAATGGGCATACCTTCGTTGAGGGTTGTGCATCAGGGCTGGTAACTCGGCACGTAAAAATCAACTACCAATCATTAGCGGACCGGTGTTCCGCTGTGGCGACCCCTAACCGGGAAAAGCCGAAAGACACAAACAAACAAAGAATTAGCTCTGTAAGCTCAGTTTTCTGTAAGATTCATTTTATTACAGCTTGCATGTATCTTCCTCTACTGTGGCTAAGTAACAGAATAAATACATTAAAGTCAGAATTTTTATTTTTTTTATTTTATATAACATTTGTTAACCAGGAAAATCCGACTGGGACAGAGCCCATTTTCAACAGAGGCCCAGGGAGCAACACTCCAGACACATCTTTGGAATGTGGGAGGAAACCAGAGTATCCAGAGGAAACCCATGCAAACACAGGGAGGACATGCAAGCTCTGCACAGAAGAGACCCCAGCCAAGAATCAAACCGGAGAACCTCTTGCTGTGAGGTGGCAACACTAACCTCTGCACCATTGCACCGTCCAAATCTTGTGACTGTAAGCTGGCAGCACTAGCCACTGCTAGCTAAGTTGTTTTACTCTTTATTTACAAGAAACATCTGGTACTAATCCTAAATATGTTCTCAGGTACTAATTACAGTTAATCTTTTAGTGGTAATATGTTATGTCTTATGTACATAGTCATTGTCTTGGTCATTTCTTTAAATGAATAATACTGATTTAAATGCTTATACTGTTGTTTACTGAACAGGGGAGTTTATCTTTACTGGTTACTGATGCAAAAGAAGGCAGTTACAGTTCAATGAGTTTTTAATCAGCTGTTAAGTAAAATAAGAAAAATATGCAAAGCATACCTCTCAACTGTACAGAATTGTCCAGATTGTTTCATCCTTTAAGAAGTTGAGAGGTATGGTCAAATGTTACTTATTTTTGGCAAATAATGGTAAAATAACAGGTTCCTAGTAACCTATTTTATTAATAACATTTCATAATGCTTCTCATAAGTGTAATTCCAGAGCTGTATGGGCATGTAGATATTCTCCCATCCCTTGCATGTTTGTACAGCTTAGATGCAGCATGTTTTTGCAGTAATGTGAAAACAACCCTTCTAATGGTTTGTCTGCATTACGTGAGAGGTGGAAGAATTCTTCTGCTCCTTTTGTAAGCACAGTATGTGAACACACTTTCACAACATTTGCCTATTATGTTATAGCTCCATTTTTTTAAAAATAGGACTCATTTTAAATCTCAAAGCATAATGATAGAATTAAAAAAAAAAAAGATCAACAAAACATGGCCTGGTAAAATGATCCTGTTTCATTTATCAAGTCATATTTCATCAGCAGATGGAGATATATTTGGTTTTCTAGTCGACCCTAATTCAGTAACCACTGATGCACTGCTCCTATTCCTCAAACCCCCACCCTTGCAAAGTACTCACCTCCTTCTGAATGTCTTCTTGTTCTGGGTAATTGAAAATAACTACTAAATATAGTTAAGTATGTTGGATACTTGAAACAGTCAAAAGCAAACTAATCCCAAACAGACAGAAATGCTCAGTTTATTACAAACAAAATAAAGCTTTCGGGGAAACTCCCTTCATCAGTATATACTGAAAGCTTTATTTTGCTTGTAATAAACTGAGCGTTTCTTGTTCAGGGTATCCATTATCGCTTCTGGAAGATTGTTACACATGTTCATTATCCATACTTGAAAAAGTATTTTCTCATAAACTAGACCTATCAGCATATTATTCTCATTGCCCTTGTCTCTCTTTTATTTTAATCCTTCCTATTTTTTTTTTGCTTTTTTCTTTTTCTTCCATCAGCAGTCTTTGGACCCACATCATGTTCCTCTGTTCCTTAAAAACTCTATAAAATGAAGTCTTAGTGCTTTTGTTATGTCACCATTCATGTTTTCATCCATCCATCTCACCAATCTGGCAGTTTTTCTCTAAACCCTCTCTAGTAATCCAATGTCCCTTTACATATACAACCTGCAGTGTCTGTAGTACGTGTGACCTTATCAGTGTCTTGTATACTGGTCCCCATAGCTCCTTCTGTCTTCCATTTTTTCTATTTTATCCTCTTTAAATGCAATAACCGTCCTGCTCACTTTGATGACTACAATCTCATGCTGATCCTAGTTATTCATAGCTGTTGTTATGATCACCCTCAGGTCCTTCCCCTAGTCTGTACAGTGTAGGATCATCCATCAGTGGAATATCTGGCTCCCTGGATGTCATTGCCAAGGCTCATCACCTTTTTTTAGCACTAAACCTCAACTGCACTTTACAGAATATATCACCTTCATCTTCTTCTACATCATACTCAACCTCTTTTCCCCATTTTTACATGGGGTTGGAAGGTCAATCAGCTTTTGGCACCTCTTCAGATTCAGTGCCACCCTTCTGTTTTCTTTGACAGTTATGCCTGACAGTTGCAGTTCTTCTCTCATACAAGCCAGTCATCTCTTGGCTAGATGTCTCTCCAAAATTTGATTTACAAAATCATCTTTTGTTTGCTTGTATATCTGACTGAACCACAGTAATTCTTTACTCTGACCTTTTCTGTAATCTAGGCTACACTGGCTTCAGCTCTGATACCCTCATTTCTTCATCTCTCTCTCTCTCTCTCTCTCTCTCTCTCTCAAAGTATGCATCCTGTTACTTACCAGCCACCTCACCTCTTCTCCATCAGATCAAAGTGCTCTGTCTTCTATGCCCAGGTTTATGTGCCATGCAGTAGCACTGGTCACACTACAGATATGAGGACCTTACTTTTCAGCTTCTTTTCCATTCTTCATTCATACATTTCCCCTGTATCTTTGAGTCATTTGGATGTAGCACCTCTGGTACTAGCTTTGACTTCCTCATTCAGATTTGCCTTTTCCTCAACACATCTCTTAGATACTTAAAGATGTTCAGCTGTTTCACTATTTTCCCTTCTAATTCAATTTTCAGCTTTTTCTGATTCCCCCTTTTTAATACAACTGTGTGGTCTGTACTGTTTCATCCTATATGCCTTCAGTCTTGTATTTCAGTCCTATAGTAGAGTCTGGTTTTAGTGCCACATCATTTGCATACATCAGTTTTTGTTTTTTGGTCTCTCCAACCTATTTGCTGGTGCCCAGAACTGAACCCTAGTATAAGTTCATTTCCACTGGAGAACCAACCTCTGTGTGGGTTCAAATACCATTCATACACGTGTCATAGGATCCTTGGATATAGCTTGCACTAATTCTATCAAATCAGCTTTCTTGGGACCTTCTCGTTTGCCTTCGCCATGTATAGGAATGCCAAGTTGGACTCTTTCCTCATCTCCAGCTTCTTCTCCACTATCACTATATATTTATATATATATATATATATATATATATATATATATATATATATATATATATATATATATCACTGCAAACAGTGCTTGAGTTGTCCTGCATCCTGATCTAAATACAAGCTGCTCATCTCCTATCTTACTTTCTACTAGTCATTTTATCAATCACTCTCAACACATTCATGGAGTGTGAAAGGAGTTGGATATTTCTGCACTGCCCAAAGTTGTGACTACCCGCTTTGTTCTTAGATATCAGTATTAAAATACTTGCTCTCCCGTTGTGCAGGCTACATCTTCCTGTCCATATTGTGGTGACTACCTTCAAGAGCCATTTCTTCCCTAATGGACTCAACATCTTCATCATAACTGCTATGACTTTATCTGAGCCGGCAGGTTTCCCTAACTACATTTTTCTCAGTGCACTTTATATTTTTTCTCCATTTTTCATCACAGGTTGTGCATGCAGCAGTACAGCTTCTGTGGGGCTTTCTTCATTCAGACGTTTCTTGAAATACTACTTTCATCTGCCCTCGATGCTCTCCGCATTGTTGAGCAGGTTGTTACTGTCATCCCTAATGTATGGTCTGCATCATCTTTTGCCATTGCCTTGCAGCCTAATGGAGCTTCTTTGTGCCATGGTCTAAATGACTTTCCTGGAGTTGGTAGAGCTTCTCTGACATCTTACTTTTTGCCATTATGAGTTCTCTCTTAGCCTCTTTGTTAGCCAACCAGTGCTACTTCTTAGCCTGTTTCATCTTTTGTATCTCCCTCTCCTTATTTCTCTTGAAAACTACATCTGCATTCCACCACCAACTTTCCATGGGTACCTTATTTCTGGACCTGGCTCAATTACAGATCTGTTCTTTCACCTCCAAATTAGGAGATGATGCCATTCTTCTTTTTTGGTCTACAGAATTAGCCTAATGGCATCTCTTCCTGCACCCAATTGACCAATTCTTTCCTCCATTGGGGTGAGACCCCTCCTGAACATTCAGTACCAGGTAGAGGCAAGAGTTGGGTGTTAGGGAGCAGGCCAGTCTGCATATTCTGCAGACTTTCCTGTCTCTTCCACCTTAACAGCTGGCAAGCTCCATTATAACTTCCTTGGGAAGTACATGTTTTCCATGCTTGCACAAGCAACACTCCACTTGCAGGATGGACACAGTAGACTCTTCATGCAGCAGCAATGCACATGCATTCCTGCAGGTGTTGCCAATGCAGTGAGGGAATTAATGGGCATTTTCCAAATTAAGGGAGACTTGTTGGTCAGCAATCATGAGGGCAAAAATAACACAGAAAAAAATACCTCCATCAGTTTGTGACCGCTTCATTTTGGCAATTTTTTCTCTTGCTGGCATTGCATTTTTTGTGGTTATAAACTTTTCTAATTTGTCTCAGTACTATCACGAAATCAGTCCAGCACCTGTTTCTACATGTTCAGAGTTGGCTTTGCAATACTTTTGCATGAATATTATTTATTCATTTATTTTTAATTCTATAATACAGTGCTTTTCTGGAATAGGTATATAAGTGGTATTTTTCTGTATATTACCCAACATGTACTTGAATAGATAGGGGATATAACTGAACTTTGACCTAATAAATGGCAACAGTATTAATCACTGTGTCAGCTTAGTATTTCAGAGCATATGTAATTATTATTGTGTCTTTCGGCTTTTCCCTGTTAGGGGTCGCAACAGCGGAACTCCGGTCCGCTAATGATTGGCAGTACATTTTTTATGTGCCGAGTTTGCCAGCCCTGACGCACAACCTTCAATGAAGGTACGCCCATTCACGCATGTCTCCACACAGAAGATGCTCTAACTGAGAATTGAACGGCACAACATCTTGCTGTGAGGCGACAATGCTACCGCAGTATAGCATATGTAATTATTATAAGAGTTCTAAATTTCTAGTAATACTTTTCACTTCAAGTAGAATTCATAAAGTAAACACAAAGTCCATGAACTGCAAAGGTGAGGCTTCAGAACAGCAGCTTCAGTTTAGTAAAAAAATATACTCCAAAACAACAACCTCAGCTTAATAAGGTGTATACTCAAATTTCTCCAACCACAGAACAAAGATCTGGATTCCACTCGGCTGCAACGCAGTTTTATTGGTACACAAGCGCTTTCACAAACAGCTTCTTCAGGTGTATACACCTGAAGAGGCTGTTTGTGAAAGCGCTACAAACAGCTTCTTCAGGTGTATACACCTGAAGAAGCTGTTTGGCGCTTTCACAAACAGCTTCTTCAGGTGTATACACCTGAAGAAGCTGTTTGTGAAAGCACTTGTGTACCAATAAAACTGTGTTGCAGCCGAGTGGAATTCAGATCTTTGTTCTGTGGTTGGAGAAATTTGAGTATACACCTTATTAAGCTGAGGTTGCTGTTTTGGAGTATATTTTTTTTACTAAACTGAAGCTGCTGTTCTGAAGCCTCACCTTTGCAGTTCATGGACTTTGTGTTTACTTTGTGGATACTCTGGAATACTTTTATGCAAAGGTGCCTGTAACATTGGGTGGTTTGTATCATCAAGTAGAATTCAGTTTTAATATCAAAGTTACAACAGAATGTACCACATCACAAATTTGTATTAATTATATAGTTGTTTAAAGTATGTTGTCCAGTGCAAGGAACATTACACTTTGCTAAGTACTTAAAGAACAAAAAAAAAATTCATAACGGTCTGTAAACTACTAGCTAAGATGCTCTCATCATTCTAATCCATTTCTTATTGTTTTTAAATCTTTCTCATGTAGAATAGTTAAAGGCAACAACTTAGTTTGTCATTATAAAGATGCTTCCCAATAGTCAACTCACATAGCTATTATTCAGTACCGTACCATAACCTTCGGTTAAAGACCATTAGTACTAGATGCCTGTAGTCTTGTTCTCAGGTGTTGTAGTTGCTTCAAACATCACATGTAGCCAGCTAAGTCAAAGGAGGAATAGTTCCCAGATCCTAACTATTTCAAGTTCTCAGTAACAGCTCATCAGCATTTATTGTGGTGCAAGTTGCTGTCAAGATAATCTGCAGTTCTAAAAGGACTTTGTATCAATTGTTACCTTCAGCTGTGGTAAGCTTATCTAGCACCAAGCTACATAAGCTAATGTCGTCTAACCCCCCGACCCCATCTAGTGTGTTTTTGCAGCCAGGTATATTAAACTTTGTGGTTCTACATAGCAGGAGTGGCTAGCAAGCTTCTTTGTCTGCATTACAGTTATGCAAGCACACTGCTTATCCAATATGTTCACAGTGTGGGGTGTCATTTCTCTGCAAGGACAAACAATGCAGAAGTATTATTTTATAACAAACATGGCCTGTTTAGCAGTAAATGACCAGTGTAGATCACTTCCTTTTATTTCTGGATTTGAATAATAAGGTTGTCCTGAATGCATGCTGTATAATAAGTGAAAGGCTTAAGAAGACAGACTGAAAACAAATATTGATAACATCATGAAAATTACATATACTGTTAATGAAAAGCATAAGCACTACTTTTATTCACATTTTAAAACTTGGTAGTAAGCTTTCCTGATAGATTTCTATTAAGGATAGAAAGAATGCTCAGTTACAATTTGCCACCATATTGCATTCACATACACACACACACACACACACACACATATATATATATATATATATATATATATATATATATATATATATATATGATTTGAACATTCCTTCATTCATTAATGGGGACAGGTTACCTGGTTGTGGACCTGATGAGCACAAGATGATACATATGGTCCAAGCCATCAAATGCCCCTTTAATCAAAAGTCCCATTCACCAAGTAGTACATTCTGACTTGTTGACTTTGAGACTGAAAAAAATGGGGAAGAGGAAACAGGTAGTATTACATTTTATCAGCTGTTTCCCTTTCTCTTTCTAGCTACTGTTATGTTTTAGGGCTTTTCTCCCCAAGCCTCCTTTGAAAAGGAACACTTTTGCATGCATAGTTGGAGTAGCCTGGTAAAAATGCAATAAATAAAAAATAAATAATTGGATACTTAATGTTGAAGCTGTGGGAAAAAAATAATGGATTTTATTACACATATTCAAGGTAATAAATACGGACTGGAATTTACATATCATATAGAATGCAGATAGACCTTTTAGATGTCAAATTATTTATGACTGGAACAAGAATCTTAGAAAACATTTGCAGAATGAAAATAAGAATCATAGAAAATATTAATAGGAAAGAAACAATTTCCACAAATGTTTTAAATGCAGAAAGTAATAATTCTAGGAAGTTAGATGATTCATTATCCTATAGTCAAATATTAAAGACAAGAAGGCTTTGTCATAACTTACAAGATTTTAAGGATGAACTAATTTAAACTATTAATAAATTATCCGAAGTTATACTAAGCAATAACAATTACACATGATATTGAAAACGTTAATGCACAGGAAGGAATGGGGGTGTTGGGGGGGTTGCATACAGAGTAGTTCACAACAAAAGAAAAACGAAAGAATGATTTGGCAGGTGAGGAAGGGTTAAGATTTATCTTTGATGGGTGTATTTACATATAGCTTTTGCACAAACAAACTGTTGGCTATAATTAGTAAATACTGTCCTCTTACCACCACTTGGATAACTGTCCTAGTATTCCATATCCATCACTGGGTTTACTGGCTAGTTCAGTTCACCCTCATACTAACACTGTTCTTTTTTGCCAAGGCAAGAGTGGATCCTAAGGATGTCTGGGGGGAAGTAGTTACGCTATCATCCACCTAACCACATTTTTTTTTAATATTATGCACTACCCTACCCCTCACTCCCTTCCTGGTGGCTATGGTTGCAACCACAAGAGTGTGCATGCAATGGGAGACATTGAAGCATATCACCCTGCCTCCACACCATCACAACCATGTCCGCTCAATCAGCAACTCTTTGAACCATGCCTGCCACTGCATGATATCACCAGCCTCCACCAGCGATCGTCATCAGAGATGCCCACGTCACTACCCACCCTCTTGGGGTGGTAGTTAGGGCTTTATTCCTGTACTCCACTGTAGCAGATAGGAAACCTTGGACATCACTGCATACATACAAAGTTTTGTAGAAAATTCTACCACCTTATCTCAGATATGTTTTTAGGAAGGGACAGGAGTAAGATATGGTAGTACCTAGCAATTTCCATACCACTAAAACATGGGCTGTACATAAGAAGGGCAATTACAAATGTAGGAACTTTAGAACATATATTATTTGAATGCCACTGTGTGTAATACACAACAATTTGCAACCTGTAATTCAGAAGGGATTATTTATGCCATCTTCTATAGTTGCCCTAACGTTTATATATGGGAAACAGAATGTTCAGTTAAGAAAAAAGAATAATGGAGCATGTGGGAGATATTTAATGACTCAACATATAACTATTCTAGTGATTAGACATATTCTGGAAATTCAACAGGAAATTTCAGAAATTAAATTTATGGCATTATAACATAGACCACCTCATTTTAGAAATGATTTGCAGCACTAATTCCTGTTTAAAGCAAGATGTTTTATACTTAAATACAAATTTATTTGCCTTGGGGTCAAAATGTAGAAGTATACTGCCGCAATTTTTTGTTTGTTTTTTTAAGGGCTCAGATCACATGAAATGATCTGGCACTTTGTTATGAGTTATTGTACCCTTAAGTGATAATTGTTAAGAATGCATTTCTACAGACAAGAGTATTTACTTTTACTTCATGTACTGTTTATGGCTTGCAGTGTTTCTGAATTCTAGTGCATATTAACCCTGACTCTAACCCAAAAGCATAATAAAAACTGAACTCTAACCCTAAATCTAACCCCTAATACTAATCTTATCCCCAGCACTAAACCTAACCCATCTAAGCCCTTAACACTAACCCTAACCAAACCCCATCACTAACCCTAAAGTTCCTAACATATACAAAGACTAAGAGAATGGATAGCATCTTATTGTTATTTCAATTATTATAATGTTTGAATAAACCTCAGGAGAGAGGGGAAGAAATAATTGGCCTATTCGGGAAGAGATTTAATTGGGAACAAAAAGGAAAGTACTGTAGCTTCAGAATGCATTCTTTTCTGCTAAGTGGGAATGTTCTGGAGAGTTAGTGACCCTTTTCAAATCAGGCTCCTAGGTCAATGATCTAGATACAAACCTCATGAATAATAATACTTACTATGATTCAGTAATTAATAAGATGTGCCGTATTTCAGGAAAGATACCAACAACTACAGCAATAAATACATTAGCAATAATGAAAAAAGGTAAAAATGGGTAGGAAAAGAAATTAAATCATAAGAGTCAAGCAGCTCAAAGCAGAAAGGATATAGATTTATTGGCATGAAGTTTACAAATGAAAACAGCTGTGCCTGACGTTTGTACATGTATCAGTAGGTAGACTGTCTTTTGAATAGGTTAAGTTAGTTAATGTTATAAAAACCTAAACACACTATGCAAACAATTCAGTGGCCTGTACTTCCTGGACACCCTAATTAAAATATAGAATGCTGTGGTCACTGCAGCTTGGAATAAGAGGGCTTTCTTCCTTCAATGACTTTGTTCTACAGACGTGCACTTCAGCCAGTTGTGTGGTTGTAGCAACTCATCTACTCCTGAATAGCACTGGTCTGAGTAGATATTTTTGTCTAACTTGTTTGTTTACTGTTTTGGAGACCAGGGTATTTGTGGCCCATATTACAATGTCTATGTATCTGAGGAATGAACAGGGTCTAAATGGAATAGAATGCTTTAGTGGTGGAAGAGCAGAGTATGAACTTGAGGAAACTAAATTTGAAACTGTAATTAGTCAAATAAACAAGGAGCGTGAAAAGGCTTATACAAGACTTAGGAGGGAAGGAAAATATCTTGGTGAAATGGAACAGCTACCCCCAAACACAAACAGAAAATAGGAAGAGCATTAAAAGGGAAACTAAGGAAAAACGGATATCGATATACATTTTGAGTATGGACAGACTATTAGTCAGTCAGTAGAGGAGAATGAAAGGCCTCAGTTACCATGACTCTACGTTGGCCCTATGTAACCTTTTTATATTTGTATCTGACTTGAATAAAATGATTCATTTCACATTAGAAAAAAATCAGTTGTCTATACACCGCACTGATGGTGATCGCTGGGAAAGCTTGGCAAATTCTTTCACCTATGGCATGTTGGGGGTCAGCTGTTGCGCTAAATGACACAATGAAGTCTGATCAGTCAGAAAACAGCTGGTCTATTTCTGAGATATTGGTAATAGATAATTCCATTCTTAGGGGCATCAGAAATATGGTATCTAGAACTTTTCACGAATCTGTAACATAAAACTGTTTGAGGGGTGCAGGATAAAGGTTGTTAAAGCAGCCGTACTGGAGCTGAATAGAGTAGGTGTCAAGAAATAATGATATTATTGAGATTTTCATCTACATTAGGAACAAGGCATTTGTAGTTGCCTTCTTTCATTTATTGCCTGCTACAAAACGTACTCTATTAGACTTAAGATTTGCCAGCAGTTTGAATAGTGTCATTGCTCATAAACAAGTTGGCTGATTATAAAGGATAAATGATTTAAGGAACCCGTAAATAAAATTAGGACTGACTGTTCTGAGGGTCCTGATTAATTGAATAGACGTTTCAGGTTTGAAATAACGGATAGTTTGAGACACTGTATATTTGTTTCAACAAATATTATCATGTTGCCATGTGCCGTACTCATGGAAAAAGTTATTATTACACATCTATAAAAGGGAAGGGATTAAGAGATCCAATAGTTACAGACCTATCAGTCTAACAAATAGAGATGGCAAATACTTTGAAAGGGTTCTGCTAAAAGCATTAACTGAATTTCTCATGCAAATAACCTGATATTAGTCAGCATGAATTTAATAAGGGAAGATCGTGTACCACAAATAGGCTAAGTTTTTATACACCAAGTAACCACCTTCTTTAGCCTCTGTAAAAAATTAAAAAAACAATAAAGGACCCAACACTAAAACGTATGGTATTCTACTGGATATGTGTGGTATGTTGGAGAACATTCCTTCAGTAAGTGCCTGTATTCTAAGTGACAACTTATTGATTCCACTTAATTGCATAACAGTTAATGTTTAATTGTTTTAACTTACTTTATATACCTACATGTGGGACCACATCAGCTGTTTGTTAGATCAAAGTTTGCTGTGTGGACCTTTTAGACCTTTATTTGTGATCGCAGTTACTTGTTTGAAGAATGGTGCCACCTTTAGAAAGCATGGACCCATACTGATCCTGATCCTGATCCAGGAACAAGAGAATTATCATTTATTTCTAGAAAAATCCATGACTACCCTTTCCACTGCATTACAAATTATACAAGTTGAACTGATGGTGTGGTAATTATCTGGATCTGAAGTAACTCCTTCTTATGAATAATCACCACTCCTGTTTTTTAACTGTATTATGTAGCTTTCCATATATTTTGCTGCATAAACATTATTAAACAAAACAATGCATTTTTGCAGGGTGCCAGGCTTAGTGAAGACCTTATTCTACAAACTCCTCTCACTTATATACATTAACTCTACTGGTTGCATAATCAGGGAGAAAGAAAAAACAGAAAGTCACACAGTCTGAATCACAACTGATGCACAGGGAGAAATCTTGCCAACAGTGACTTCTGATGGGAATTGTGATCAGGAAGTTCTAAATCGGGGAATAGAAACTGACCAGTTTAAACATATCTTGTTTGCACTTGACCAGGGAAACCTATTTCCAGTTTGTAGCTGCCTTTTGAAAATCAGTTAAAAAATAACATAAGAGGTCTACCACCCTTATGTTTGATTTTGTATAGGAAAGTCATTGGAATATTTTTGAATATTGTGGAATTAGTTTTCTTGATTTTATTCAAAGTTATTTTACAACATTTTCTATGATAAGTGGCATATTATCCCCTAGTTTCAATTCTGTTCCCTTCACTCTTAACTGCTGTTTTAAAAAATAGTTGCAGAATCTTTCGCACAGTATACTCGATATATCTTCTGGTTCTAGAACTGTTCGGTTATCCTTTACCTATGTATCACATTCCTGATTTTTATTCTTTCATTTTTTGAGTAGTTGAAGAAAGCTCTGTATATTGTCTTTGACTTTGGTAACTGGGTTTATTTCATAGTTTATGTCTAACATATTAATAAGTTAACTTGAAGCTATTTGTGTTTTGTTTAATCTGGTTTTAGTTATTACATGCAGTGTCTGCTTTTTCTTCTAAAAGTTTATTGATTTCATAGCACCATTGAATGTTTTTTTTTTTTTGCAGTTTCCTTGTACAACTTTGTCAGGGAACTGATATAGTTATGAAGTCATTCAGTGTGTAATAGAAGTCATCTACTAGCACAGCTACTGTTTTGTAAATAATATATTCTAGTCACAATTACATAGTTTGTCATTAATTTCATCATAGGTCCCACATTAGAAAATCCCAACATTGAAATATATTACTTTTCTTATATGTTATAACTCAGAATAGGAGAAATATTTTGAGAAGAATGGGAGTCATCAGATCACTGAGTATAACGTCTAAAACATTATTGCCTTTATTGAACTACCTGGTATCTGTTCAAAGTCACGTTTAGTAACAAAATATATTAACACTTAGAGTTTTATCATCTGAAGAGTAGTTTGATCCATCAATGATTGAATAGTGGAAGTCCACTTGTAAAACTGTTTATCTAGATATGTTATGCAGCATAATTTACTAAAAAAACTCCTTATGCTTTCTAAAGTAATGGAAGGAGTACAGTGGCAACCAATACAGAGGATTCTGACTGGGTCTCCGATGATAACCAGTACATTATATGTTCAAGACATGAATGTCAAGATTCACCTCTCAACCTTCTCAGTCTTGGTATCCATGTCAAGAACATATAACCTCCCGAGTTATGATTCGAAAGACCTGATCACACTTCTTTGTAGTGCATAGAGCTTTACCTGCTCCCACATTCTACAAAAGTTTAGGGGAAAAAACAGCATAGTAGCAGTAAGTGTTTTACAGCTTAGAAAATAATAACATACTAGCCACTACCACACAAAGACTCTCACACCCAATATGAGGATTAAGAAGCCAATCAATACTTTGGACTTAGAAAAAAGTCTGAATGAAATGTTTAAGCTAGTTTAAAGACTTCCCATCTCTCTTGTCCTGTGGCCACTGAGCACTGTTAAGTGTGAAACCAGTGCTTACTCCTGAGGGAGTGTGTAGCAATTGTTAATCACCTTTCTGATATCAGTAACGCGTTTAAAAAGCCAATATTTTAACTGGTTTCAGAGTGTAATTGTGTTGCTTCATGCACTACATAAATGATATCTTCATCACTACTAAATGCAATGCTGAATTGTTTAGAGGCCCTCATTACCCTTGTGAACATCAAGCTCCTTTCTCCTATAGGCCCAGTTCTTCATCCAGATCCCTAGCATTCTAGGACCCTAGGGGAGGGAGGTGACAGAAAAGGATCATAGCCATCATCATCTAGCAGACTTAGATTCTTTTTTTCTTTTTTGTATGTTCCTAACAGACTCCCTTTTGGACAGATGTCATGGTACAATGCAATGTAGCCTGTGCTAGACCCAGTGTGATTGCCACTTCTGTACAACTGCAATTCTAGCTACACTGCATGTGCACCTCCCAGAGGTTTCACATTCCCACCAGTCCCTATTTGCAAGTGCTGCAGTCTGGGAATGTCCCCTACATGGAACACTTGTAGTGGGACTCTGGCAACCCCCAGAATTCCTCCAGGATGGATGGGCTGGGGTTTGCTGTTCACCTCTACCCTACCCTGGCTAGCTCCTCTGGTACCCGTGACACTAATTGTACCTTTAGAGACAGCTATAACAATGGTTAATTATATCCCAGTTTATGTGGGCTGTAGCTTGAAAGTGAGGTTATCTTTAAAAAGACAAAGACTCTACCATCGCTCTTCCAGGTTATGCAAAATGATAGGCACTAAGCCCATAATCTCTCCAATAGTAGAGATGTTACCAATCCAGGTTTCAGTATTAGTGCAGATTTCAATTTCTTCAGGAAAAGGAAATCAAGATTGCATACTTTACTATTTAATTTTCTGGAATTCATGAGGGCCACCATCCCCTCATTTTATTTGTGTTTGTTTCTAATTATTTTAGGTCTGCAGTAATTTTAATTCTAATTAAAAACACTCAGCATATTAACTCCACCGTAATCCATCAGACATAGAGCAGGACAGGACCTTCTTCTTGCTGATGTAAGTTCATAATGATCCTTGCTGAAGGTAGGAAATTAAACCCTGATAAAAAACTGTCCACTTGCAGACAGTTGAGGAAAAAGCCCTACTTTTAAAAAGGTTGTTTTTAGGTGTAGCCTACATTGCTTATGGTAATTATAAGGCCACCGCTTAGGCAGATAGCCAGATGTATCATAAGCTCATCCCTCATTAATGTTTGTTAGAGGAACAAGTTCTGCTTATCATTATTACTTTGTTTTGTCTCTCTTTGCCGTATGCATGTAAAAGCCACCTATGACCATTTCCATACTGATCTACGGTGTGTACAACCAGGTTATTTAACCCAAGACTGTCAGGGAGTTACAATCACAGTGACTCTCAGTTTCAGTTATTACCACAGTATTTTCATTTTTTACTCCTTATTTTCTATCTCCAAAAACAGAATCATAGCCACTTGACCCTTTCTCTAACCTTCTAATTATTTTGCGCCTAATAAGTATGAAAACTCTGGCACTATTTCCCAAAAGTCCTAGTCCCGTGATGGCTTGCTAACTGCAACTATGTCACCAGTATCTGAATCTAAATTGTACATTTGTTACATTAAGGTACACATCTTGAATCTTATCTCCCAAATCCATTTTCTGTACATTTGCCTCAAAGACCTATCCTGTCATGTCCTCTTTGATGGCTGACTTCATGATGGCTGTACACATTGCACCATCCACATTTTAAACAGTCACCTACTAAGCCAAGGCTGACACTTATTCCAGCTGAATTGTGCTGAGCTGTAAGCCTGGCTCAGTGAGATAAAGAGATACAGCCTTGACTATGGCCCAGGTAACCTGAATTCGATTATCAGGGCTTGGCTGCTTGATGGAGTTGACAGCAGGTGATAGACATGCCCATCTAGGGGTGGTGAAAGAAGCTGACTACGTACCATGATATACCCTCACAGAAGGAATGGTTTTGCAAGTGGCGGAATTCAGCTCACCAAGCCACTGCTCGGTGGTAGCCTTCAATTGTAAGAACACAGAAGCGTGCAACCACATAGGGAAGGTACTGTAGACACCTGTGGTGAGGTGGATCATTCATCCCTTACCCCAGGGTTAGGATCAGGGCTTCCGTGCTGTCATAGCATGCTGGTGAGGGCACAAAAAATCCTCATGGATGCCTATATGATGACACTTTCACACAGTTCTCATCCATGCCCATCTGGGTGTCCCCAGTATATAGGAACAAAATTGTCTCTAGTTCAGTACTGGGAGGCTTGATGGTCAGCAAGAGTGGAGGCTCAGAAAGTACCTAGAAAAAATTGTGTTAATTTGTTACATGTCCCAGAATGTCATAAATCAAGAGATGGTGTTGGGGCTCTAGAAAACTGACCCACTGAACACACC
Source organism: Protopterus annectens (assembly GCF_019279795.1). Classification (NCBI taxonomy): domain Eukaryota; kingdom Metazoa; phylum Chordata; order Ceratodontiformes; family Protopteridae; genus Protopterus; species Protopterus annectens. The sequence goes on along the minus strand of NC_056738.1, from coordinate 347,573,173 downwards.
AGGCTCTTTGAAATCACTGTTGATAAAATATGAATGCACAAAAATGTAAAACTAAACTGACCCTTATTGGAAAAAAATCTATGCTTTACACAGTTTCAGCTTGTTGACTGCTGGGACATATAATGACAACATAGTTTCTACAGCTGATTGTCCAAAAAAAGTGATTGTGACATTGCGAGAACTGCAGCATTCCTGCAATTAAAAATACTTTTATGTTGTCTACACTGTCACAAATATAAAATGTATGTTCCTACAAAACCACTCAGATCTCAGTCAGTTATTTCAAGAGTGATTAGGGTTCATCCTTGGTTGAGTTTCTAGACCTATGAAACTGAAGTATTCTGAGCAGAGAGAGAGAGTGCTAATGGTCGGGTGCTACTGCATTGCACTGTTTGGTCAGAATAAGAGATGAAGAATGAACACTACACCTGCTTTGCAGTTCTGCAGATACCAAGAACCAACCAGGAAGATGCCTAAGTATTAGCTCTCTAGGACAGTAAACAGAGAAACACAATTTTATGATTTTCTCTACTGATGTTTACTACTTGGTAAAGCCCAAGATTTTTAAATGGGTAAGCAGATAACTATAAAACTGGGCTGGAATTCAAACCATGGCTTCTTACCTTTAGTTTTGTATAATGTATCTAAAAAGATTTATTTTATAGAACAAAATTAGTATGCTGCTTGGGTCAGATATTTATTATTAACACTGAACCAGCAATGAATTTTGTATTTGTTATAAATTCAGTTTTGATAAGTACTGCATCATCTATACTCTTGTAATTTATAGGCTTCCTATTTTAATGTCGGTATTTGTAATGATGTGTGCCGACAGACCATAATAAAAGATAAAAAATCCAGGACAAGAATCTGAAATACCATTCCTCTCCTTTAAACTTCTTTTTTGCAGTGGTGCAAGCCCCTCTGCACTCCCCCAGTCTGTGGGGCAGGTCCCCCAGTACCCTCCAAACTTATATATACCAGCTCCAAGATCACCAAACCTCAGAGCAAAGGGAATATTCTGTGAAATGGCCACATCAGTCTTGGTATGTGCAAGTCCATTTTTTTAGCTATTCAGTCTCAGTGTTTCGGGACTTGCTCTAGAAGGTCTTAACATTTCAAAAGGTTACTTACACTTATATCTATGCTACTGTTACAATATTTGCATTAATAATTTGCCACACGTCTGACTTGTTTCAAAGTGAATGTCACTCCTCACACATCTCTGAATATGTCAGAGACTTGAAGTCAGTGAATGCTATGGTGAGGTATATATTGACCTACAAATGAGATCTGTCAAGACACGAACATCCCACTTTGTTAGGGTCCAAGAAAAGTATTGATGTTGATTTAATTTTGTCTTGTTTATAGTCAGAATTCTAGTAATAAAGTATCATTTATTTTCATGTTTTCAGTAGGTATTTTTACATTAGTATTCATTGTCAGGCCTGTTCTGCATTGTTCAGCAGTTTAATCTATGAGGCAGCACTTTTTCAAGTCACCTTTTCCTTTCGTACTTAAAAAAATACACTTACAGTCAGTCAAATCTATTTCACTATATCAAATGAGCTTATTGAAAGATCAGTCAGTGTGTTTTTACAGTTGTTCTATCGAATCATTAAGATGGACACATGGATGTGTCCTCTCATTAAGTGGCTGTATTTGTACCATCCTTTGGAAATGATTATCACATTGGCTGCAGATGGCTCCTGATAAGTCTTTTTAGTTTTATTTTGACATACAACTAGAGGGTAACAACCTGTCAAGTTAATGACACAGTATGGATGCACTTTGTACCTGGATTAACTTAAAACAGCTGTGAATGTGTATTTCTGCTTCTCTAATCATTAGTCTTTTGCACCGTCATTATTATTATTATTATCATCATCATCATCATCATCATCATCATCATCATCATCATTATTATTATTATTATTATTATTATTATTATTGAAAATCCTACAAACACAAACTTAAAGAAAAAGAAAACATATGCCTATTCAGAACGGAAGCTATAAAATATAAAATACAGGGAATCTGAATAAATATGCATTTTATTTCTAGAAAAAAAAAACTTTTCAAAACATTACCTAAATTAATTTTGTCCATGTTTGCAGCAACCTTCCAACATGAATTATATTTCAGAACCAAGAGATTTCTGAGATGTAAGACAATGTTGCATTATATATAAATTATTTATCTAATGCTGAAACCATTTCACGGATCCCACAGTGTGGAAGCTTTTAGAAGCGAATCATGTCAATCAGTAGTGCTACCAAACTACACATATGCTCTGCTGTCATATGGCTGGCTGTTCAATGTCCACTGAACTGGTACTTTGATGATCTTTCCATATACTTAACATGCATCACTGTAACTATATGTAGGTATATATAAGAATTATAGGAAATACAAGGCTATTAGACTAGAGGCTACATGTGCCTTGCCAATAACCACCCCCAGGCTCTACCAATCTTTTGAAGGATGGCAAGACATGTAAGTTGCAGAATATATTTAGGCTACTCATCCAATTGTCTAAGCTATGTTTGAAGGAAGACAGGGAAATTATATTACACTGACTACAAGGAGTATGACTCCAGCCTTTGTTGATAGCTAAGATTTTTTGAGACCTGAGATTCTTTTTGTTAGGAACCACTGCAGTCATTTAGGGCTGTCAGAGATATATCTATACATATAACAAGATAATTATTTGTAGGTTTCTTTCTTCTCATTAATTTCAATGTGTTCTTCTCTTTCTAAAATGTCTTTAATATTTCTTCCTCTTTTGTCATCTACTATATTCCACACTTCTTCACTACATGCCATAATATGCTAGTTGTTGTGTATCATACCCCTTATAGTTGAACGATCTATGATGTATATCAACAACATGGAGACACAATTTGCACTGTCTTTGTAGGTGTTACTAAGCTTTGTAGCATCATTTATTATTTTCCCAACTATATTACTGGGGTATTTGCCCTCAAAACAAACCCTTAATATAACAATTTCACCATCTTGTCAACCCCTCCGTGTTGGTAATGAGCTCATTAACTCTAAAACACTGACCTTTTATCAAATGTTGTTTTAAATAATTAGGATGCAAGCTGCTATAATGAAGTAATGAAGTATAGCATTACTTGTGGTGTTTTTAAAACTAATGATTATAAGTCTTATACTTCTATGTAAAAAAAAAAAAAAAAAACAACAAATTTTATATATATATATTTTTTTCTGATGTGTAATCCTCAAAAAGATGTAGTGATGTTTATATTTTCAATAAATCTTCGTAATTTATCTTCTCCACCTCCCCAAATTAAAAAAAAATATATCATCAATAAAAGAATGATATGCCCAGATCTTCTCATAACTCAAAATATTTCTAAGAATGTTGGTCTCCCAATATGGCATCACTAGATTGGCATAAGTTGGTGCCATCCTGGCACTCATTGCAACATAATACATATGATAAAAATATTTTCCTTTAAATTAAAAATAATTCTTGATTAATATCTGCTCCATGCACTCAGTCAAAAATCTAACTTCTCCTACAGTGTATTTGTGGACAGATTCTAACATAACAGATATGCATTCTACTCCTGTTTCATGGGGAATGTGTATTCCGTGTCATTATATAACATAACAGATACTGATTTCTACTTCAGTTTAATGTGGAATGTGTATTCCGTGTCATTGTATAACAGAACAAGTATCCATTCTACTCCTCTTTCATGTGGAATGTGTATTCCATGTCATTTAACATAATTCATAACCCAGAGGCTCCCTTCACTCTGGAATAAAATCCCAGTCCAGGTTAGGCAGAGTCCCTCATTGACTCTCTTCAAGAGGAATCGTGATGAGTGGATGGGAGATCGTAGGTTTACCCTGGGTATCACTTCTGTGTCACTGTTAGACAGAGGCACAGTATACTAACCTCGAAAAAGGGCATAGCAAAATTAATTTAAAATGGGTGGCGAAAGCCAAACACACTCTGGCTAGGCTTATAAATGCCCTAGGGCAGATAGCCTATTATGAACCTATGAACCTATAACAGATACCCATTCTACTCCTGTTTCACGTGGAATGTGTATTCCATGTCATTGTATAACATAATAGATACCCATTCTACTCTTGTTTCATGTGGAATTTGTATTCTGTGTCATTGTATAATGTAACAGATACTCATTGTACTCCTCCTATTTTATGTGCAATGTGTGTTCTGTGTTATTGTCTAACATAACAGAAACCCATTCTAGTCCTCCTATTTCATGTAGAATGACCTTGTATAATGACTGAACATCCACTGCCACCAATATTTCCTATAGAAAAATGTCCACAGTGTGGTAAGTGTATGGAAAAATATTTCCCACAATCATAACTGTACACATATAGTCCTCCTATTTCATGTAGAATGACCTTGTATAATGACTGAACATCCACTGCCACCAATATTTCCTATAGAAAAATGTCCACAGTGTGGTAAGCATATGGAAAAATGTTTCCCACAATCATGACTGTACACATATAGCACCACGGGGGGGCAGATATGGCATTAAACAGGTCTGACCATACATTATGATAAATTCGGAGGGGGAATGATTATAGAATAGCCTTATACCTCTACTGAAAATAAATAAAGTAGTGGGCAACAGATGGGATCCTTAAGAACTTGATGTCAGTGTAAAAAAACAAAAATATATAAGTAAAACAACTTAAAATTGTTCAGATGAAATAAGTGCATATTGTTTAGTGTCTTCATGGGGGGTGGGATTGTTGGGACTTTTTCACCATCTACCTACATCAATAAAAGGCCTCAGTGACAGTAAAAGATACGCAGATTGCTGCCGAAAGAGATTCTTCCAACTGCACTTGCCCTTGTGGCTGTGAGGTTAGATTAGTGTACATCCCACTAAGTTACCAGTTCAGGTTAAACTACCAGATTCAGCTGGTCCAGAATGCAGAGCTAGAGCACATACTGTGAATTCTCATACCCAGCATACTTCCCAAGTTTCCTGTGATCACATGGACTTTCTGTGGTGCGAAAATTCACATTGCTGGTCAGCTTACAGTTCTGTAAAGCCCTTCATGATCTAGGATCTTGGCACCTTAAACATTGGTTAGGAGTATACATGCCCAGCTGGTCACTCTGCATATTTCATAATGGACAGGGTGAATGTCCTAGAATCTACTTGGAAACTTCAGAAGTTTATGCCTTATTCTCTGTAGCCCTTACCTGTGGAATTTTCTGCCTTCCTGAGTGAAATACTGCTATTCCATTGGGAAGGGGAGGAGGTCACTGTAATTTTTAAAGGAAATTTGCATCCTAAATACGACTTTTCTTTATCGCAGAGAGCATTTTCTTCCTTATAAAATGATCCATACAATGCTACACATAATCAGAGGAAGACTTAGCAGTTTCTCTCTGTGTGGTATGTCTTTGCTATTCATGTTCCTCATTGTACACTATGACATTTTTACATGAAAGTTCATGATAACGTCTTATGACATTTTCTCTCTGCTTCTTATATATTATTGCCTATCCCGCCGGGCATTATTGCTAATCCATGTCAAGCATAACTTAACATTGCGATTGATATTTTTGCTTTAATACGCTACTACTACTGAATATCAGAAGTTACTGTTTACAACAACTTAATTCACTTGAATTCTTTTTTCTGCCACTCCCTCCCTCCATCTCTACCTCAGTCAACTAGTCTCCTCCACCTCCATTCCTCCTATTACTCATACTGCCAACCATTCCCCCATTCCAATACTTTACCCCACCTTATTCTTTTAGTACTCTCGCACCCCACTGAAGCTTCCTCTTACTTCCCTACAGCTAAGACATGCTCCTACACCTCCTCCTTTCAATCCCTCTACTTACTGTTCTCTCACTAATCACATGCTACCATGGTCCACTACCTGACCAATCCTCTATTCCCGAAATTCCTCTCTGTTTTCACATAATTCAACACCACACTCCTTTCACATGCTGTCCTCTAGTTTCTCTCATAATTTCTTATACTTATTCAAATACAATCTCTCTCCTAAACTCTCCCACCTTCCTAAACTCAAATCCAAATTTCGTCTAATTCACCCTACTCATGTCTGCCCAATTCTTACCCTACTTCTTGCAGGAGATATTCATCCTAACACCGGTCCTCCAGCCAACGTCTCTGACCCCTCCATCCCCCCTTTGTCCACCTCCTCCCAGATTCCCATTCCATCTCAGCTTACCTCTTCTGCTAAGCTCCTTAAACTCCTAGGTCTCGATATCTGGAGTCCAGTAAATAAACTCCCTGATCTTCACTCCTGGATAACATTACACTCCCCAGATATCCTTTGCATCTCTGAAACATGGCTAAAACCTCACATATCAAACAAAGAAATCCTCCCACCCAGGTACAATATCTTTTGATATGACAGACCCACTAAAAAGGTGGCAGGGTAGCTATCTCTCCATCCCTTACCATACTCCCCTCCTAGTTTCCACCCAACCGAGATCCTCACAGTTAACTGTAACCTAAATGATCATAAAAAGATTGCCATTACTACTATCTACATACCTTCTGGCAAAAATATCCCCATACTAGAGCCATTTCTTGCCTGGATCTCCGAAACATCTCCTGTGAAACCATTATAATAGGTGATGTTAATATCAACTGAAATTCTCTCACCACCAACTCCCCCAGTGCTAGCATTAATCTATATGGCTTCACCAAACTGATCACCTCCCCAGCTTGTATGGCTCAACATTCCAATACCAGCTCCACTATAGACTGGATACTTACCTCCCATCCCAATCATTATTACAACCCCTCTATTCTTCCTGACACACTTAGTGATCATCACCCTATGTCTATACATCGTCACCTGTCCCAACCCTCCAAGACACACATAAACAGGGACTGTCATAATCTATCCAACTTTAACCCTGATTTATTTAATCAAAAACTTTTGTCAATTAACTGGTCCTGTCTCCAGCACCTCCCTCTTGAAGAAATTGTTCTCACATTCAACAGCATCTTCCTTAACACTCGTAACACCCTATCCCCTCCTAGAAAAGTTCAAGTTAAAACAAACTTTGCTCCTTGGATAAGTAAAGCCACTCATTCCCTCATGCAGAAAAGGGACTCTGCATGGAAAACCTGGAACAACCTCCAGCACTATAGAGAACTCCGAAACACCACAAAAAACAAATCACGCTTAATAAGAAAAACTTCTACCTGAACCCCCCCCCCCAAAAAACCCACTCCAACCCCAAAACATTCTGGAATACCATTAATAAGCTTTTACACCCAGGTAACCCTTCCCCTCCCAACCCCTTCCCAAACAGTCCCCCCTTAAAACTGCCACATTTCTCAACTCCTTCTTCATAGACTCTATACAGAAACTCATCAAACCAAACACTAACCAAGACATCCCACCCTCTCCCTCCAGCCAAACCACCTTTTCAATGAAGCCTATCCCCACAACCGGCATCAGATCCCTAGTCTGTAAACTTAAACCCTGCTCACCTTCGGCAGATAACCTGCCTCCCTTATACCTCAAACTAGCATCCCCCTCCATAGCCTATCCAGTCTCCATACTTCAGTCCATTCAGAAAAGCCTAGTCCCCCAAATATGGAAAAAGGCCTACATTATACCCCTGCACAAAGGTGGTAACTCCACCGACTCCTCAAATTTCAGGCCTATCGGTATTCTATCCTCTATTTCAAAGATCCTAGAAAAATATATTCACAAACAGCTCATTGCATATTTCATTCAGGAAAATCTCACCCCTACCCAACATGGCTTCCACCCTCATCATAGTACTACTACCGCACTACTGTCCTTCACTAACACCATCTCTACCTCTCTCAATAACAACAAACTAGTGTCTTCCCTCTTCCTTGACCTCTCCAAGGCCTTTGACACTGTTTTCATAACCTTCTCCTCTCCAGACTTGCTTCCTTCAACCTTTCTACCTCCACCCTTAACTGGTTCTCTTCATACCTATCTAATAGAGCTCCAGCTGTCAAATGGATGTCAGCTACTTCTCTATTCCTTCCCATTTTTACTGGAGTCCCCCAGGGCTCCATCTTGGGTCCCCTTCTATTTAACATTTTTACTAATGTAATGATCTCTTCCAATCCTGCTCTCACTCTACACAAAATACAATATGTAGATGACTCTGCAATCATCTCCACCTCTGACAATCTATCCCACCTACATACCCTCACACAAGACACACTGCACTCAGTCGAAAGATGGCTAACCACTAACCAACTCCTACTTAACCCCCCAAAAACTAAACTTCTTATTTTCCTTCCCAAACCCCTCTAACACCTCAGATCTTCCTTCTCCATCTCTTCCCTTAACAGCACAACTATTCAGGTCATGTCCCATACTAAACTTCTCGGTATACTCATAGACAACAAACTAACATTTGATGCCCACATCAACAACTGCATCAAAAGAACCTGCCAGAAACAAGAATTGCTATACAGAAACAAACAAATTCCTCACTCAAAAATCCAAAGTATCCCTTGCTCAAGCCTACCTCCTAATGACTTTACTGTATGCCACCCCTATATTTACCAACCTCCAAAAAATCTCTTAAACAAACTTGAGCTAACATATATAAAGTTGCTCGGTTCGCCACAAATCTCCCCTATAGCTCACACCACTGCCTCTCCTTATCAAAACTACAAGGCTATTGAGTCTTGTGATCCTTACACCTTGCCATTTACCACCATAGACTATACCTCCCCTCTCAAGGTGAGCAAGGCCTCTGAAGTAAAACACAAATCCCTGTCAGTATCCTGCATAAACTGCTAAACTAAAACAGAAAAGGAGCATTAAGCAATTCAGAAGTCTAGGTCTACAGACATTAAATATTAATGTATTTCATATGGCAGCACAAAAACATTTCCATCAAGTGTAATTATTTTGTACATTCTGAAAGGGGTAACATTTTACTTATTTAAGAATGGTGACTTACAAAAGGACATTGTGGTGCTTTAGAAGCCAGTACAAGTGTTAAAATTACATAATTATACCTGAAATCTGATAAAGTGAGCTTTAAGATTAATATGAGGTAACCTGTTCTTGCAGAGGCTGATAAATAGCTGCCATATCATTTGGAATGATGTTTAATAAACAAATGTTGCTTAACAGTCCCACAAACAAATTATTAAACTGCTTCTACTACCCACTACTAGCAATTTAACTACATCAGTGACAATCCATTCACTCATATTTACAAAATGCAGTATTACTTTATCTTTCTTAATGCTTACACCAGCATCTTGGAACTCGTTACCACAACATATTAGAACAAGTCCAAAACATAACCACATTGAAAGTGTAGTTCATTAAAGTTCCTAGGAATGAATACAAGTACTGCTGTTCTGACACTGGCTAAACACCTGATGTCCAGCAGCAATCATATATAGCAAACCTTGAGATATATCACACTTTACTCCTCACATAGTTCTAAATTGTGCATATTTCACTTTTTATTACTATGATAAAATGTTACTACTGCTAATATGTGAATATAATTAATTGCTGTTCTCTGCAGAGGGAAATGTTTTAGTCAATGGTGACTGTATATTTATGCATACAGACTCCACACTCAACAGTGGGGACAAGAACAGAGTGACTGTAAGTTGTCTGTATGGTTCAGTATCCATGACATAATAATGGCCCTAAAAACTCTTAAACCAGAAACATATGACTATGGTCTAGTGGTTGACCATGTTTAAGTCAATGACTTAAGACACTGCACCCAGAGTGACATGTAGATAGCCATGATGAAACTTGACATGCATGTGCTAGAAGGAGGAAGATGAGTACCATCTTGTCTTCACCTAGAATTAAGCCTAGGTACCAAGACAAGATAATCAGCTTTAACAATTAGCCAAGTGGATGGTGACATTCTAAGGGGATCCAGTATGCCTCAGGCTGGCATGAGATGGTAGCTAAGGCTTCCTGTTTTGCCAGTGATGTTTTACACCTCTAATACCAGCACATCTGAGTACTACATTAAGTCTTTGCTGCTACCATACTGCCATTTTAGGCAGAGTCCACCAGCTGGACATTCCTATATAGCAAACACAAGCTCCAATTTGAGCAATATCATGGTGACAGCTCAATGATAGGAGTCTAAATAGAAAGATGTCTGAACTTGAGGCCCTCCTACAACTTTAACAAAGTCATATTTGTGCAGTTACTATGACATAGTTTAAATATAGTGACAGCACTCCCTCTATACCAGGGTTTGGTATAAACCTATGAACCTATGTCAAGCAGAGTGCCTCTTTGGCCCTCTTCAAAAGGAACCTTGATGATTGGATGGGAGAAAAGAAATTCACCCCTGGCATTACGTCAGTCACCCTGCTAGACAGGTGGTCCAGGGAAGTAAATAGTGTGGGAAGAAATAGCCAGTGAATTGTTATGGCTAGGCTTGTATAGGCCCTAGGGCTGATAGCCTAGTACCAACCTATGAACCTATGAGCCTATGAACCTATGAACCTATATGTCATTACTTCAGGCCCACAGGAAACTGCGGGGGAGTATCTGTACCTCATAAATACTATCACCTCATCAGATTATCTATGGCTCTCACTTGGAGCTCCTAGAGATCCAAATCTCTATTAACAAATCCAACTATTACTTCATTTCTAGCTACATATCCCCATTAATGCCCCCCAAAGATAATGGAAATTACCTTAACACCATTAAGCAGTTAGTTATCACACCAAATGCCTTCTTGCTATGGGATTTCACTTACACAAGTATTAATTGGCACACTTTCGCTCCTAAAATGGATATGATCAGTGCTTCTTGCACTTTGTCAATTCAAGGCTGAGAATATCATCTTCTTTCGGCTGTTCCCGTTAGGGGTCGCCACAGTGGATCATCTGTTTCCATTTCTTCCTGTCCTCTGCATCATGCTCTTTCACACCAACTGCCTAAATGTCCTCTCTCACCACATCCATAAAACTTATCTTAGGCCTTCCTCTTTTCCTCTTACCTGGCAGCTCCATCCTTAGCATCCTTTTCCCAATATAGCAAGCATCCCGACTCAGCACATATCCAAACCAACGCAATCTCGCTTCTCTTGCATTGTCTCCAAACTGTCCAACCTGAGCTGACCTTCTAATATACTAATTCCTAATCCTGTCCATCCTAGTCACACCCAGTGCAAATCTTAACATCTTTAACTCTGCCACATCCAGCTCTGACTACTGCCTTTTTGTCAATGCCACCGTCTCCAACCCATATAACATAGTTGGTCTCACTACCCTCTTGTAGACCTTCCCTTTCACTCTTACTGGTACCCGTCTGTCACAAATCACTCCTGACACTCTTCTCCACCCATTTCACCCTGCCTTTACTCTCTTCTTCACCTCTCTTCCACATTCACCATTACTCTGAACTGTTGATCCCAAGTACTTAAACTCATCCATCTTTACCAACTCTTCTCCCTGCATCCTCACAATTCCTCTACCCTCCCTCTCATTTACACACATATATTCTGTCTTAGCTCTGCTGACCTTCAGTCCTCTCATCTCTAGAGCATATCTTCACCTCTCCAGGGTCTCCTCAACCTGGTCCCTACTCTCACTACAGATCACAATGTCATCTGTAGACATCATAGTCCACAGAGACTCCTGTCTGATCTCGTCTGTCAACCTGCTCATCACCACTGCAAATACGAAAGGGCTCAGAGCTGATCCTTGATGTAATCCCACCTCCACCTTAAACGTATCTGTCACTCCCACCGCAGTCCTCACCAATGTCACACTACCCTCGTACATATCCTGTACCACTCTAACATACTTTCTGCCACTCCCGACTTCCTCATACAATACCACAACTCATCTCTAGGCACCCTGTCATATGATTTCTCTAAGTCCACAAAGACACAATGCAACTCCTTCTGACCTTCTCTGCATTTCTCCAACAACACTCTCAGAGCAAACATTGCATCTGTAGTGCTCTTTCCTGGCATGAAACCATACCGCTGATCACTAATCATCACCTCCCTTCTTAACCTAGCTTCCACTACTCTTTCCTATAACTTCAAGCTGTGATTGATCAATTTTATCCCTCTGTAGTTACTGCAGCTCTGCACATCACCCTTATTCTTAAAGATAGGTATCAAAACACTTTTTCTCCACTCCTCAGGCATCCCCTGACTTTCCAAAATTTCATTAAACAATCTGGTTAAAAATTCCACTACCATTTCTCCTAAGCAATTCCATGCTTCCACTGGTATGTCATCTGGGCCAACAGCCTTTCCATTCTTCATCCTCTTCATAGCTGTCCTTACTTCCTCCTTGCTAATCTGTTTCACTTCCTGATTCGCTATCCCCACATCATCCAACCTTCTCTCTCTCTCATTCTCTTCATTCATCAGCCCTTCAAAGTACTCTTTCCATCTACTCAACACACTCTCCTCACTTGTGAGTATGTTTTCCTCACTATCCTTTATCACCCTTACCTGCTGCACATCTTTCCCAGCTCTGTCCCTCTGCCTAGCCAATCGGTACAGGTCCTTTTCTCCCTCTTTAGTGTCCAATCTCTCATACAACTCTCCATATGCCTTATCCTTAGCCTTCGCCACCTCTCTCTTTTGCCAAGCGCCTCATCTCCTTATACTCATGTCTACTTTCTTCATCTCTTTGACAATCCCACTTCTTCTTCACCAGCCTCTTCCTGTGTATACTCTCCTGTACTTCCTCATTCCACCACCAGGTCTCCTTGTCCTCCTTCCTCTGTCCAGATGTCACACCAAGCACCTTTCTAGCAGTCTCCCTTACTAGCTCTGCTGTAGTTACCCAGCTATTCTGTAACTCTTCACTGCCTCCCAGTGCCTGTGTTAACTATTCCCGTGAACTCCACCTCACAATCACCCTTTTTTAACTTCCACCATTTAATCCTTGGCACTGCTTTCACACTCCTCCTCCTCTTCTTGATCACCAGCATCATCCTACAGATCACCATTCTATGCTGCTTAACTACACTTTCCCCTGTCACCACTTTACAGTCTCCAATCTCCTTCAGACTGGCCCTCCTACATAGGATATAATCCACCTGTGTGCATCTTCCTCTTGTACGTCACCCTATGCTCCTCCCTCTTCTTAAAATACGTATTCACCATAGCCATGTCCATCCTTTTCACAAAATCCACAATCATCTGACCTTCTGCATTCCTCTTTTAACACCATACCTACCCATCACTTCCTCATCCCCTCTGTTCACTTCACCAACATGCCAATTGAAGTCCACTCCAATCACTAGTCTCTCACCCAATAGAGGCTCTGAATCCTAGACCTGATCCTTACCAACCTAGCTATGCCTGTACTCCACCCCACATCTCCTAATCCCTAAGTAAATCTGACAACAAGTCGGTCACCCTCTTTATCAGACCTAGCAGTACCACCCTACCACCAAATGAGACCGTCTTTAGGGACATACCAGAGCAAAACTATTTTATTTTGTACAGGAACTATGAAAAATTCCCAACAACCTCCTGCAAATAGACTCACCTGAGAAGGCTGTCACATTCATCTTTGACTTTTACCAACAGCTAAACAGCTGCATATAAAAGGCAGTACCTCTCCACACTGAATATAATGATAAATCAGGAATAAACCACTCTTATGGAACTCCCATATTAATAAACGGTATAACAAAAGATGGAAAAAGATGAAAAGTTGTAAGAAATCCTCATCCCCTTATCTCAGGACCACAGTGAATCAAGCCAGCAAGGAACTAAAGAATACTATTAGAACATGTGAAACAGACTACAAGGTTAAGGTTGCAACAGATACCAAAAAAAACTACAAATCTATGTTATTTATGTCAGAAAATTAAATAATAATGTACTGAGTTTATGTATGCCGATATCAGATATTCCAATCCCAAGGATATAGTCAGTTTATTAGCAGACAAATTTAGTGCTAATTTTACCTCACCTACCCGCATTGTCATCCCCACTATCCCCAATTTTTTTTTTCTTCTGAAATCACCTTGGAACAAGCCGCATTCTTGCCATTGCCAAGTATGCACTATCTGAGCCTCACATTAAATGTTTCAAACTCAGTCTATTCACAGGGCTTGTTCCTGATCCCTGTAGAACAGTCACTGTGATGGCCCTACACAAGGGTGGCCCTCTGCAGATTTGGGCAATTATAAGCCCATCAGTCTCAATAGCCTTATATGCAAAGCCATGGAATGTATATCATAGCAGAACTCATTTACATAGATATAGATAATGTAAGGGATCCATGTCCAAATCAGTTAGTTTTGTGAAGGGTAGATCCTGTGGCTTGAGCCTAGTAAACTTCTTTGAAAAGGTTACAGAAGCTGCAGACAGTAATTACTCAGTTCACACTGCATACCTTTACCTGGCTGAGGCTTTTGCCACTGTCCCCCTTGCTGGTATTGTTTAAAAATTAGTTAAATGTAATGTAAACCCCTGTTATCCACTGAATTGCAGATTGGTTATCCAACAAATCCCAGGTTGTGAAAGTTGCCGGTACATTCTCTGAATGCAAAATTGTAACTAGTGGGGTGCCACAGAGATCAGTGCTGGGACATCTGTTATCTGGTGTTTTGTTTTTGCAGACATCCAGTCCAACGTTCCAGAAGTGTGGTTGACCACATTTGCTGATGGCTGCAAGCTGGACACTGTTATCTCTTTATCCATTGATATTAAATAGCTCCAGTAAGGGCTGGAATAGTGAAATGGTCTCAAGTTAAATGCAAAAAAGAGCAGTATAGTTAGATAAAAAAGGCTGTTCTCACCTCATATGTTTTAAATGGTACTCCTCTTCAGATAGACATAGTCATAAGAGACTATGGCACTTATGTGGACAATTTTCTCCCTTTCAATCACATATTTCCACAAATGTCAGGAAATCCTTCTATCTGTCCCAGTTAATTTCCAAGGGATGGTCTTCAAGATACAAAGAAGTCATCCGGCAGCTGTACTTTCCCTTATCAGACCTATGAGTGAATACAGTGTCCCTTTGGCATGTTTAAATGGAAGCATACTACTCAACTAGCAAGGCCCCAGAGATAATTTACCAAGAAACCCAAAGCCTTAAACTTTTAAACTATCCTAACAGATTAGCACAACTCTTATTATTCTCATTAGCCTACAGGCTGCTCTGAGGTCACCTGTATCTTGATTCTCTAGCCATGAAAGTCCCAATCCTATTTGTCCTTCTCTTTCTTTGCAAAGCTAATGGTTCTATAATGTATTCTCAGTCTATGGAATAAGGTACCACTACAGGTCAAAGTACTACTTTGGCTAGCTTTAAGGGTTGTTTATTTTCAATGGGATTGTCATTGACAGCCCTGTTCAGTCTGGGAGGTAAGCACAATTAGGTTCATAGGTGTTTATTAGGCTAACAACTGCAAGGGTCTTTTTAAGCCTAGCCGTGCATCCCAAATCTCTGAAAAGTAAGCAGTGGATTGGGAGGTGAAACATTTACAAGCAGTTTCCTGGGAGATAACTATTTGCAGGCCACCTGTGTCCATTAGAGACATAGGTACCAAACCAGGGATTAATTTCCTGTTCCCCATCCAATTGTATAAGTTGCACTTGAATTGCATTAGGGAGAAACTCTGATTCACATGGATGGGGAGCCTGTTCCAGAGAAGGAGTAGTCTCTATGATACATACTTGTCTCTCCAGCAGGTCCTATTTATATCACAGGCAAAGTTTAAGTTTTTAAAAAAGGTAATTCTGGTGCTGTTTGTTTTGTTGATATACAAGAGGTCCATCATAGTGGAATCTGACAATGCCTTGTATGTCAGGCATAGATCTCCCCTCAAGAGTCTGTAGGAGCCAAAATTCAGGGATAGGGCCTTAAGATAGTCTGCATAGGACATGTTACTTATGCCCTGTATTCTTTTAGTGAGGAACCTCTGTTGGCGTTCCACTTGTGAGATATGCCTGGTTAGGTATGTACTAAAGGGGAGCACTGTACTCGATGACAGGTCTGATGAATGCAGAATACAGTGGAACAATGACTTCCTTGGACCTAGATGCCATACTTTTGTTTATAAGTTGCACTTGAAAAGGAATGCACAAACATTTGAGTTCAAACTCTAACGTGACACCAGGTAACCTTGCACAAATGTTCTACATTTATATGAGGTCGTAGTGCAATGTGGCACCAAGTAACTTTGCAGGGCTGTTTTTCTTTTAGGGGAGAAAAACAGCATCAATCAAAAAAAAACAATATTGCCTTAAGGAATAATTTATAGACTGGAAGGATCAGGGGATCACTATTCCTTGCAGAAGTGTTTTGGTTGCATTAAGGTGAAGACAAACTGAAACATGGATTCTAACAGCAGATAATGGCAGTATTGTTCCTATTCTGTCATTTATTTAATGTACAAGTTGTAATTTCTATTTTAATTTAATTTAATTTCTATTTTTCAGCAGTTTCTTCTTCCACTTTTTCATCAGTGAAAAGATGGCCTAATAAATCCTGCATACATTCATATTCATTATATTGGTCACTGCTGCAGTAGCCTTATCAATATGTTTAATATCCTACATAGGATATAACCGCTGACCAGCAGCCAAAGCTTCAGGACACCTTCCAGTCAGCTTGAACTGAACTGACTATAAAGATAGGTATGGGCACCATGCCCTTCAGAGCTTTCCTGCCATTGAAGAGAACACTCCTCTACGGGCTTTCGAGGATTGACAGATGGCTTGTGCTTTTCTTGAGGAAAAATCTTCCATATCAAAATATTGTTTGTTTTATTGTACTTTACTGTTTAGGAAAGTTATTTTTAATCTAGGAGTTTGTGTTTTAATGGACTATCATGAAACTTAACTATGTTTAAACTAGAGTGCACTCGTTTTCTGTCAGTTTAAAAGTTTTTAAAGTAACTGCAAAATATTTTTTGGAGAAATTGTGTTATTTTACCTATTAGGAGCTGACAAAAGTATTTTAAAATGCATTTTACTCTGCTTTGTCTGAAAAAAGTGACTTTTAAATGTTGCTATTTTTTCATGGCTTTTGCTGCTTGCTTTCCCTGGGAAAGAGACACCATTTTTGGCTTGGCCTTTGAACAAACTACCAGTCCCATGGTCAGTCCTTCTTCCAGCCACAAAAAGAAAAGGTTAGGCAAGCAGTGTATTTACAGATAAAGTTGGAATAACTAATGTCAATGGATTTGTTTTCTTCTACTATATCCCAATGCTCCATTATCTTTCCTTGCCGCTCTTTTTTTATACTAATCGCCTCCCTTTAGGTCATTTTATATAACTGCTCCGAAGTTCATGCCTTCTTCTTTCCTGCTACTGTTTGTATTATTTCTTCTTTAACTGCATCACAGATTTGCAGTTTCCCAGATTGACTTATTATTACTATTTTGTTTTCATTTTTTTCCAAATCCATTCCAAATTGTTCTTGTTTGTCTTTCGGCTTTTCCCTGTTAGGGGTCGCCACAACGGAACTCCGGACCGCTAATGATTGGCAGTAGATTTTCATGAATGCCAAGGTGCCAGCTCGACGTCCAACCTTCAACGAAGGCACACCCATTTACGCATGTCTTTCTAACGCCCACCCAACCGCGGGGAGGACATGCAGACTCCACACAGAAGGCACTCCCCGCACTCCAGCCGAGAATCGAATGGGAGAACCTCTTGCTGTGAGGCAACAACGCTACTGCTGCACCACCATGGATTCAAATCCATTCTAAGTAATTAGCATAAAATAAAAAGTTTTGTTTTGTGATATTTCCTTACCTCAATTAATAGGTTCAGAAACCTTTAATAATTTGCTGGTTTGCTGTGGGTTTTACTTACAGAACTTGCATTTTGCATTACAAACATCTGTCCCAGTTAATTTCCAAGGGAAGGTCTTCAAGATACAAAGAAGTCATCCGGCAGCTGTACTTTCCCTTATCAGACCTATGAGTGAATACAGTGTCCCTTTGGCATGTTTAAATGGAAGCATACTACTCAACTAGCAAGGCCCCAGAGATAACTTACCAAGAAACCCAAAGCCTTAAGCTTTTAAACTATCCTAACAGATTAGCACAACTCTTATTATTCTCATTAGCCTACAGGCTGCTCTGAGGTCACCTGTATCTTGCTTCTCTAGCCATGAAAGTCCCAATCCTATTTGACCTTCTCTTTCTTTGCAAAGCTAATGGTTCTATAATGTATTCTCAGTCTATGGAATAAGGTACCACTACAGGTCAAAGTACTACTTTGGCTAGCTTTAAGGGTTGTTTATTTTCAATGGGATTGTCATTGACAGCCCTGTTCAGTCTGGGAGGTAAGCACAATTAGGTTCATAGGTGCTTATTAGGCTAACAACTGCAAGGGTCTTTTTAAGCCTAGCCATGCATCCCAAATCTCTGAAAAGTAAGCAGTGGATTGGGAGGTGAAACATTTACAAGCAGTTTCCTGGGAGATAACTATTTACAGGCCACCTGTGTCCATTAGAGACATAGGTGCAAAATCAGGGATGAATTTTCTGTTCCCCATCCAATTGTACAAGTTGCACTTGAATTGCATTAGGAACTCTGATTCATATGGATGGGGAGCCTGTTCCAGAGAAGGGGTTGTCTCTATGATACATACCTGTCTCTCCAGCAGGCAAAGTTTAAGTCTTTAAAAAAGGTAATTCTGATGCTGTTTATTTTGCTGATATACAAGAGGTCCATCAGAGTGGAATCTGACAATGCCTTGTATGTCAGGCATAGATCTCCCCTCAAGAGCCTGTAGGAGCCAGAATTCAGGGATAGGGCCTTGAGGCAGTCTGCACAGGACATGTAACTTATGCCCTGTATTCTTTTAGTGAGGAACCTCTGTTGGCGTTCCAGTTGTGAGATATGCCTGGTTAGGTATGTACTAAAGGGGAGCACTGTACTCGATGACAGGTCTGATGAATGCAGAATACAGTGGAGCAATGACTTCCTTGGACCTAGATGCCATACTTTTGTTTATAAGTTGCACTTGAAAAGGAATGCACAAACATTTGAGTTCAAAATGTAACGTGACACCAGGTAACCTTGTACAGATGTTCTAGTTTTATATGAGGTCTTAGTGCAATGTGGCACCAAGTAACTTTGCAGGGCTGTTTTTCTTTTAGGGAAGAAAAACAGCATCAATCAAAAAAAAAAACAATATTGCCTTAAGGAATAATTTATAGCCTGGAAGGATCAGGGGATCACTATTCCTTGCAGAAGTGTTTTGGTTGCACTAAGGTGAAGACAAACTGAAACGTGGATTCTAACAGCAGATAATGGCAGTATTGTTCCTATTCTGTCATTTATTTAATGTATAAGTTGTAATTTCTATTTTAATTTAATTTAATTTAATTTCTATTTTTCCGCAGTTTCTTCTTCCACATTTTCATCAGTGAAAAGATGGCCTAATAAATCTTGCATACATTCATATTCATTATATTAGTCACTGCTGCAGTAACATTAGCAGTATGTGTAATATCCTACATAGGATATAACCGCTGTCCAGCAGCCAAAGCTTCAGAACACCTTCCAGTCAGCTTGAGCTGAACTGACTATAAAGATAGGTATGGGCACCATGCCCTTCAGAGCTTTCCTGTCATTGAAGAGAACACTCCTCTACGGGCTTTTGAGGATTGACAGATGGCTTGTGCTTTTCTTGAGGAAAAATCTTCCATATCAAAATATTGTACTTTCCTTTTTAGGAAAGTTATTTTTAATCTAGGAGTTTGTGTTTTAATGGACTATCATGAAACTTAACTATTTTTAAACTGAAGTGTACTCTTTTTTTCTGTCAGTTTAAAAGTTTTTAAAGTAACTGCGAAATATTATTTGGAGAAATTGTGTTATTTTACCTTTTAGGAGCTGACAAAAGTATTTTAAAATGCATTTTACTCTGCTTTGTCTGAAAAAAGTGACTTTTAAATGTTGCTGTTTTTTCATGGCTTTTGCTGCTTGCTTTCCCTGGGAAAGAGACACCTTTTATGGCTTGGCCTTGGAACAAACTACCGGTCCCATGGTCAGTCCTTCTTCCAGCCACAAAAAGAAAAGGTTAGGCAAGCAGTGTATTTACAGACAAAGTTGGAATAACTAATGTCAATGGATTTGTTTTCTTCTACTATATCCCAATGCTCCATTATCTTTCCTTGCCGCTCTTTTTTTATACTAATCGCCTGCCTTTAGGTCATTTGATATAACTGCTCCGAAGTTCATGCACTTCTTCTTTCCTGCTACTGTTTGTATGATTTCTTCTTTAACTGCATCACAGATTTGCAGTTTCCCAGACTGACTTATTATTACTATTTATTTTCATTTTTTCCAAATTCAATAGTAATTAGCATAAAATAAAAAGTTTTGTTTTGTGATATTTCCTTAACCCAATTAATAGGTTCAGAGACCTTTAATAATTTGCTGGTTTGCTATGGATTTTACTTACAGAACTTGTATTTTGTATTACAGACATCCATTTCTTGCAGAAAAGCTGCAGAAATGTGCTTCCTGTGCATGGTTTCTGTGCATTCCTTCTTAATTTTCATTACTGCAGTCTGTCAGAATTTCACGGTAACATATGAACTACACCACATGGTGTCACTGCTGCACTTTCACAAGCCAAACTTTAATCTTGGCCACCAGCAAAGCATGAAAATACAGTATTATGGGCGGGTATTAGAAATGTGATACGTTTTGAAATAAGAAATATAAGAAGAATGTTTTATTCCATTTGGAAAATGCAGTCAGTACAATTACTGCTAAAAATGCTTAGTAACAAGTCGATGTAACAAGCCGACTAATGAAATGGTATTATTTATTTGATAGCATTTCTTGTCCAGTAACGTCTGACTGGGTATTGGGCATAAGACCCCTTTTCACCAGAGGCCTGGGAGAAAAGCTCTGAATAAACAATCAAAATCTATAAATTTTCACATAGAAGGAAAGAAGACATGTTATACAATTTAAGATATTCTAAGAGGGAGATAGGAAGGATTTGTTATACTATTTAGGAACAGATACAATCTGACATCAGAAAAAGGCTAAAATCCTATTTCAGTTTAACTGGTAAGATCTTTAACATAGTAACATTGGAAAGATATGTGATGCAGTTAGATTAGATTGTTTAATAACAATAAGAGATAAAAAGTATCCTATTACCATCTTGCCTTCAGAGAGTAGTGTGTTACTCTAGAAGCAGTGTTACATTATAGAACTTAGCAGAACATGGTTTGAAAAACCAAGAAAGAGTATAAGTGTAAAGGAGTTTTATGGCTATTATAGGGAAATGCACTGAGAGTGGGTGTGGGGGAAAGAAATAAGGAGCAGAGGTGAAATATAAAGAGAGGTGCTGAGTAAAGAAAATATAGAGTGAAGGAGGAAAGGATGTAAGCAGGTTAGAAGGATGAGAGAAGGTGGTGTGTTAATATGATCATAAGTGTGGTAGTTATCCAGGGATGGTGCATGGGCAGAGCCAGAGGCTGAATAACTGAGACTTTAGCTGGAGATTAAAAGGCATGGTACTGTTCCAGTTGTAGAAAGAGAGAGAGAGGTATGCAGTTTACATTCAGCCAGTGGAACACACAAGCAATAATGCCCAACAGGGTGTGTGTTATTGTGGAAATAATGCCTGCCAGGGGTGTTCTGAGGCCCAACGCGGCCTGCAGAGGGCCTTTACAACCCTGGAAGGGCATTATTTCCACAATAACAAAGACCCTGGAGGCCATTATTGTGCTTAGAGAATGGGCTGTTTGTAAAATTGTTGTTTTATTTATGTATGTATGTATTTATTTATTTATTATTACTATAAATATTTTATTTCATCAGAAAATTCATGTTAACACAAATCCTATTATTTAAACTAGTTTGTAATTTTATAACAACATTTAAAATTTGTTCCTATTTTTGAGCCTTTGTCCCCCATTTATTTCAGGCTTTATCCAGATTTTTTGAGCTAAAAGATTGTGAGGTATGCAAACCTCTTTACTGCTGCTGCCATTCGTCCATCAATGTCACTCTCTCCCTCTCTCTCTCTCATTGCACTTCAGAAAATGCATGCTAACACAAATCCTATTATTCAAGCAACTTTGTGTTTTTTATGACAGCAATATTTAAAATATATTCCTATTCTGAGCCTTTGTTCTCCTTTTATTTTAGGCTTTATCCAGATATCTTGAGCTAAGAGGTTAAGAGGTATGCAAGCCTCTTAACAGCTGTTGCTGCCAGTGGTTGATAGCTGTCCTTCTTCACTCTCTCACGTTCTCTCTCTCTTACACACATCTCATTTCATGCATGCAAGCAGACATACACTGACAGACAGAAACACACACACACACACACACACACACACACACACACACACACACACGCGCACACACACACACACACACACACAAAAAACACTTTTTTCAGTTTCATTTAGTTTTTACACCCATTAAACAGCAAAAGCACTACTTAGTGAGTGTAAAATAATGGCTCAATCGATCCCCCTCTCTCTCACATGCATGCATGCACTCACACACAGAAATAAACACACCCACACTTTTTTTCGTTTTATTTTTTTATATATTTTATACTTGGCTAAACAGCAAAAGCTCTGCTTAGCAAACATAAAAAAAATTATGCCTGTTAGGTTATTTTCAGTCTGAGCTCCATGTCGGCCTGATATGCTGCAGTGAAATGACGGACTCATTTTTCAGCAGGCATTACCTTTCGATTAATACCCTGCTAGAGAATGTTCGTTCTCCAATCAGCATGTGATCTACAGGTCACCCATTCTCTAAACGTATATAACAGCAACTGAATTAAGGGTATTAAAAAAAATATGTATGAATGTATGTATGTATTTGTAGTAATCTTAGCTTTGGAATAATACATTTTAAGGAAACTTGTGAAGGGATATTGGGCATTTAGTAGAAATTAAATGAGAGGCAATTACATCAGAACATTAATAAGTGAAGTGATTATGTGAGAAACCATCAGAAGCAGAGTATTCAGAACTGATTAATTCAAAAGGGATTGGGGGTTATTGGTCAAAAGGTGGATCAGACAGAGAAATAGCTCTATAAGAGGGATGTACCAAGAAAAAGCAAACATTGTTTTCTTTTGGGAAAAGATCCAGCAGTCACCATAGCAGTGTATAGTAGGATATGATGTTAGAGCAACTTCAAAGTATGATATGAAGAAAGTGTCTCGCTGCCACTTAATTAAAAACTATACGGCCGAAGGGCTCTTTTCCTGAAGATATCTGGGACCTAGCATCCCTGTGTTTGGATGTTTATCAGTTGCATGTGCTGTAGCAAATGTGAGAATGAGTAGGGTCTGGGGAGGAGTAGTGAGGGACCAAGATATGTGGGCTGTAGTATACATTTTGTAGTAATAGAGGTTTGGTATATGACCAGACTTGCAAAGCAGCCTAGTCTAAGACTAAAGGAATTGTAGATGTGCTGGATGAAATGGATTGCATGCCTACAGTGTCCTTGGGACTTGAGTTGGGGAACTCCATCAGTGGGGAACCCCTGAGACTGGTGTGAGTAATCAATGTGAAAGAGATGGGGTTTTATTAGAAGATGATACAAAAATCTACAGTCATGAAGGTCCCTGGTCAGTAGGAGATCAACAATACTTCAAAGAAATAAAAAAAAGTCATTTATGAGTTTGAAAGATACAACTGAAAGTGCTAGGATAACAACAGGAAAAGGTATCCTTAAATATGGAAAAGACTGAAAATTATACATTTTAGTAATCTGAGAGAAGAAAAATATATGGTTTAAGGTACTGAAAAAGACAAAAAGAATGTTCAGAACACAAAACAAATTATTACTGGCAGATAGAACCTCCATTTAATGTCTTATCCATAGGACAACACACCAAGGAGTGCAGTGCCACCCCTTTGAATGCACTATAGTGTCAGCATTGGAAACTCAACCTAAGATACCTGCTGCAGGAATAGAACCTACACTCTTTTGATCTTTCAGCATCAAAGATGAGTGGACTACCTGTTCATCCATTTATCTACTCTATACTCAAATAGTCCCAGCAGTCTGTTAGGTCTTCCTTGCAGGAGACACTTTGCTGCTTGCAACACATTATAATGTAGGGGGGTGTTTCTGTTATCTGAACTCCTATCTTCAGCAAGACATAACTGTCTGAGTATCACACCATCACTGGATTTACACACATTTATGTAGCTTTTATGTCTTGTACATACACCAAGCTGATCCAGTGGAATTCTAATTATGTTGTAATGAATTGCATAAGTAGGATATTCATGAATCACTGTAGGTCACCAAAACAAGGAATGTTATACCAGAGCCATTGGAGAACAAATGGGAGGTGGAAGGGGGTAGCATGAGACAGGAACAGTGTCTAAATTTTGGGTAGTGGGTAGGGGTGACTTTAAACATGATCAGGTAGGGTGTGTCCTTGAACAACACTATATACTGAGCCAGAAGATTTATACTGAGCCTATACTGGGCCAGAACATATAGAAACCTACTGGCTGACAAATTCAGCTCCAGCTTTACCGCTGTCTCCTCCTTAACCTTCCTTCAGTAAATACCATCAAATATAACTCCTCCTGCTATCACTGGGGAACAGGTCCTTAATGCTCTCTCTAAGGCATGGGCCCAGACAATATCCCAGGATGCCTTTTAAATAGCATTAAACATCTCCTATTTGCTAATCTCCTAATTGCTATTTAACTGCAGCCACCAAACAGGCTTTGTGCCTCATGAATGGAGAACAGCAACAGTGACCCCTCTGCACAAAGGTGGGCCATCTACAGACCCATAAGTCTCACTAGTCTTATATGTAAAGCCATAGAAATGATCAATAGTGATATAGTAAACTTCCAGACATTGGACCCAACCCAGTTTGGTTTTGTCAAGGGCAGATTATGCCTACTCAACCTGGTGTACTTCTTTGAGAAGGTCACCAAAGCAATGGATGAGAACAAAATGGTTCACACTGCCTACCTTGATCTGGTCAAGGCATTAGACACAATACCCCACTCAGGCATTGTTGACAAATTCAAGAGGTTAGGTACAAATCCACGTGTCACCTGGGATAGTCAACTGGCTCATAGACAGGACCCAGAAAGTTCAAAATGGGGAGTCCACCTCTACAAAGATACCAGTCACAAGTGGGGTCCCACAGGGATTGGTCCTGGGACCGCTCCTTTTTGGCATTTACTTCTCTGAATTCAAGGCAAATGTCATCATCTCTGACTGATTAAATCTGCAGATGATTGCAAATTGGGAGCTGTCATTGAATCCCACATTGACACAAATTTCTCCAGAAAGGGTGAACACAGACACAAAACCTGGTGTCAGAGCCATGGACTAAAACTAAATGCCAAGAAATGCATAATAGTATCCTTCAGGAAGTCATCCGCCCCTGGTAACTATCATATTGATGACACACCCCTTAGAGTTGACCCAGTAGTCAGGGACTTAGAGATATGCATAGATATTAATCTAGCCTTTGACCATCACATGTCTACAGTAGTGTGGAAATCATTCTATGTGGCACAACTTATAAACAAAGGTACGGCATCTAGGTTCAGGGAAGTCATTGTTCAACTGTATTCGGCATTCATCAGACCTGTCATTGAGTACAATGCCCCCTTTGGTATGTACATAGCCAGGCATATCCAGCAATTGGAACATCCACATCCACAAAGGTTCCTAAGTAATAGAATACAGGGAGTAAGTAAAATTTCCTGTCCAGACCGCATCAAGGCCTTATCCCTGTATCTTGTCTTCTACAGGCTTTTGAGGGGAGATCTATGCCTGGCATACAGGGCATTGTCAGACCCCACTCTGATGTTCCTCTTACATATCCACAAAACAAACAATGGCCAAATGACCCATTTTAAAGACTTAAATCTTGTTTGTGATATAAATAGGACCTACTGCAGAGACAGGTATGTATCCCAGAGACTACCCCATCTCTGGAACAGACTCCCTATCCATGTGAAGCAGAGTTCCTCCCTAAACCAATTCAAGTGTAACTTGGACAATTAGATGGTGAACAGGAAATTCATCCTTGGAATCATGGCTAGGCTTAAAAGGCCCTTGTGGTCATTAGCCTATTAAACACCTATGAACAAGCATTGTACTGTAGGTAATGGCAGTAACACTAGACATTGAGACAGTGTATTATTGTAAGGGTTAGTTGTGGAAGCAGAGTACCCTTAGCAATGAACAGTGCATTATTCTAATGGTTGTGTCTTAGGATTGTGGAAAATGAAGAAGGAACTTTGGATAAGAAATATACTAGCTTGTGACTGAGAAAGTGTGGTGCTACCACCTTGTGTACCACTTTTGAAGAAGATGCCAAATTAAAGTGTGGCCTAAACAGGGTTGGTGCAGTCAACAGCTCTGTGACAGGCGCCACCTCACTTATGCCAGTTTGCGCTCTCTTTTGTGTGGACCAGTATTCTGTTTGCTGGACAGTTCTTTGATAGGGAGGGGATGTATTTTGTGAGAGCGGGCTTGAGAAGTTTTCTTGGGGTATTGTATCAAGGCCTTATCAAATGCTTTGGCCAGCTCGAGGTTTCATCTTCATGATTTGTTTTGAAGCCAGACTGTTTCAAATCCAACCAAGTTCTGATGATTCAAATTTCCTTGATCTCCATTGCTTTTATTAAAGAGGTCCAATTTGCTCCATGGGCTTGTCAAGCCAATGGGTCGTTCCTACTTTAATGGGGTTGCAGATAAGGTCGGTCAAGCCACTGGGCAGTGCGGTTCCAACAGTGTGGCCGTAAGAGTACGTATGGGGGTACAAAAGCTCAGTGCCGTAGCTGGGTTTCAGTGCTTCAGTTGTTAAGTGACACACAGCCGGGTATCACATAGGTCCCCAACAGCTGTCGTTCCCATGGACAGGAGCTTCTCACTTGCTGCAGTCAGAGATTCGGGGCTCTTGGTTCTTGGAGATTAGAGGGGGTTTCTGAATTGGGTATGTTCACTTTTGGGGGCTGGAGAAGTACCTTGGGGGCAATCAGCCAGTATGAATTTGCACTGAACCTGGGAGTTAATCTTCACAAACTTTTGAAAGGGTTTTAAGTATAGGTTAGCTTTTTCCAGGTTTTCTGATCATATAGCTAAGTTTCGAGCTTTTTTTTTTCTTTCTTTTAATTTTTTTTCTTTGATTTTCTTTTTGCTCTTTATGATTTTTTGTTTTTAAAATTTACTTTTTTTGATTTTTAGTTTTGCTCTTTAGTTTTTACTTATAGTTATCTTTTTGTGCCTTTTGTTGTTTGGTTTGTTTAGGGTGTTTGCGGTGCTGGCCTTGAGACTTGTTTATGCCTTTGCCTTTGGTACTTCTTTGTTTCTTTGGGATTGCCTTATTGCCTTATCCATGCAGCCCTGCAGGTGCTGTATTTTTGCATCCTAGGCTGCTTTTTGTGGGCCATTTTATCGTTCCTACCGGCTAGGGCCTTAAAGGAGAGTCTTTCGGCAGGTGGAAGTCTTCGAGAAGTTCTTACTGTGTTCTTTTTATTTCAGGTGGGGGGGGGGTGGGATGGGGACCTCCATTCAGACTGATCTTGTGATCTGATCTCTCTAGTCCAGTATACTGTGTGACCTGATTCGTGTAGTGTGTTGATGATGGATGAGATCAGATTGTTTGATGTCTCCTCTTGGATTCTTGATGTTGGATGTTCATTGTTTTTTATGAATTCATTTGGTTTTTTTGGGCTAGGGGTGTTTGGAGTTGTGGTGTTTGGGCTTATTTATTAGTTGGTGATTGAAGTCACCTAGTATTTGGGTGTTTGGTTATGCTCCCTCTAGTGGTTTTAGCCAGGGAGGAGCCATGTGAGGTTCCTGAGTTTGTTCCTGAGTTTTCTACAATTGCCAGAGCATTCTTTGCCGTATGGTCTTTGCCACCTGATATGTGCTCCTGGATCTGTATGTTGTTATCGTATCTTGAGGTGTGGGTGTCCTGTGAGAATATGGATACCCCCTCCTTTCTTTTCTTGGGGCCGGATTTTTTTTGGGGCGGGCATGATGTAAGGTAAAACCTGATAGTGCTGGGGTGCTCTCAGGAGCCTTGAACCAGGTTTCTGTCACAGCATTACTATTCTTATTCTTAGGTTGTGGGATTCATATACCCTAGATTAGCATATTTATATCTACTGATGGTGAGAAGTGCCATCTTAGACATGAGCATTATGTCTACATGCATCTATATCAGATGATCGAATGTTTAGTAAAGCAAATAACTAACTGTCGATCACTAATAATCGCACACACAAAACATCGAATGGCAGTTTCCACTCAGGGAAACAATGCTGTTGCCCAACAGAAAAGAAAATAAACACAAATGAAGTGGGGGCTGTGCCCCCTAACTAAGTATACCAACTCCGAGATCTCTCCACATTGAAGAGAGGGCAAACTCCATGCAACGGCCAAACGACATGTTTCCCTGAGTAGAAACTGCCTTTCGCGGTTTTGTGTGTTCAATTAGTGATCGACGTTTAGCTATTTGATTAACTAAAAATTTGATCAACTAATATAGACCCACCTACATTATATTGGGGGGTTATATACGTATGCTTGTTGTTCAGGGGAATATTAGTCCACTAGTAATCCAACACTGACTAGTGGAGGAAAACAGTCTGCTATCAAATATATGTACAAGATGGTGTCCATAGAGGAGATAGACATATATCCTTTTCTTATAGAACCACTTTTTCACATTTTTGCAGATGGGGTTGGGGTGTCACTTCAACAGTGACAATCATCTCGAGCCAAGGTTTACACTGCAGAGTGGGCTAGCCATGCTGTAGTATTTCATCTGTATCACTCACTCGCACCTATGGCCAATTTAGAGTGCCCAGTCAACCTATTGCATGTCTTTGGACTGTGGAAGGAAAGTGAAGCACCCAGAGGAAACCCACATGACCGCAAGGAGGACATGCAGACTCCGTACAGAAGGCACCCCAGCCAAAAATAGAACCAGAGAACCTCTTGCTGTGAGATGACAATGTTAAACTGCTGTACCACCGAGGCTGCCCTTTTCTTATAGATGAAAAAGGGTTATTTGTAATAGACCAACAAAATAGTCTAAAACCAGCAAATTCTTTTCAAGCTTTTAGACAAGAACCATTAATCTGGGGCTTTCATATCAATATTAAGTTGTCAGCTTCTAATAAGAGGAACACATAGTTAGAATGTTCAAGAAGAATTCTTTAGTAACATGTTTTCAAGTCATTTAAACCATTTAAAACATACAGTGGACTTTTACTATTTATTTGTGCCAGTTATTTTACAAGATCCATCCATCCATCCATCCATCCAGTTTCCAGTAACTTGCTTTATTCTTAACATGGTCATGAGGATGCAAATGCCTGAGCTTATACCAGCAGGCAATAGACACAAAGCAATGAAATCCATTCTAGAAAGGTCACCAACCTGTTGCAGAATATACACGCTTACTCCCTGAGCCATTGCACTCAGATGAATGGGCAATTTGGAAATGTGGAAAACAAAAAGTTTGATGTAAATATGCTATTACTACCTGTTTTTTTGTTATCTAGAGTTCATAATGTTAAATAGGTTTGCTGTGAGATAACAGATTCTTTATGTTAGCACCTAAACTGAGGAAGTCTTATGTTTAAGAGAAGAAACTTGATCTTCTTTTGATAAATAGATGCTACATTATAACATTTTCTTATGAAAAAAGATGAAAACCTACAGTTATTATGAAGGATGTCTCAGTAAAGGTGCTCTGGAAATAATCAGCATCAATTTAGAAAACAAAGCAGAAAACAGTCAATGGTGATTTTCCTTTCTGGAAGAGCAGTGTGACAGGCTACACTGAAACTAAAAGAGCCAGTTAAAGCCAGTATAAACTCAAAGGTGGCTCTGTCACAGCTCCAAGGTCTGTGATTCATTTCCAAATACAGTCTATATTGGGGAAGGGTGTATATTCTTTCACTATCCACAGGGTTTCTTTTTTCCTCAGAGCATTGTGGTTTTCTTCCATTTCCTCAAAGCATGCTTAACTGGTTACTTTGGAGTGACCATAGGTACTGCATTTACTGTTATCCTCAGATGCCCAATGAATAAATAAACACATTAATTACCCTGCGTGTCTTCTTCAGTACTGCTTGTAGTCTTTGCAGAGAAGAAGAAGATGCTGTGTTAGTTAACAAGAGGGACAAATTTCAAGTGCAGCTGAGCTGTGCCAGGGGAATCTTCAAGGTAATGGACTCTAGTTAGTAAAACAATAGCTGAAGGGTAGTCAGGATGCTTTGTGGGTTGTCTGATTACTTTCCAAATGCTGTTGCTATTGATCATCTCTTGCAGCTGTGAAGTAAAGCAGGCAGCCTTGAGTTTATATGTAGCTCTGGCTAACATTCTGGATGGATTCAGTACAGTTGTTTCAAACTAGTCATTTCAGTTCACAAATGCAATTCAAACATAGCTTCAAATTCACTGTTCAGATACACATATCCTCATGACCCATGAACTTAAGACTATGAATTTATGAGCAAATGCAACAGAAAGAAAAACAAAAGAAAAGCATTTTTGCATGGAACCAAGTTCCCCTGTACTTTCTAAGTAGGAGTATGATGATGTAATGTATTGCCAGCTATGCCAGGAGAAGTAGGGCATTGGATGTGTAACATATGCCAGCACAGCTAGCTGGAAGTTTGTAAAGAATTATTTGTCATTTGTGTATCAAACTGATTGGTACAGATGCTTGTGTTGAAAAATGTATTTGTAAAGTTACTTGTGTTAAAAATGTATCAACAGTGTGCCATGCTGGACAGAAAAGAAAATGTAACTTTTTAAATGTATATGCTTTAACAGAGGATACTGGAAGAGAAGATGTTAAGCTCAAATTTTAAAATTAGTAAGAAATTTAATTACTGGGCCTAGGCCATAAAGATGTTATCTCACAGTTTTGAATGAAGCCAGAGATGGAATGTCTATAAGAAGTATGGTTTATTAGCTCCTGTAGGAAGGAGTGGAAGTATTTTATGACTTCCAGGAGCTGCAGTAGATCTTAGCAAGGCTTTGTGTTGTGTGTATTATTGACACATAGGTGGTAAATCCTGGCAGTTTCTAGCAATGGGAGGGGTTGCATGGCAACCAGAAGTCAGATGATCAAATGTATGTGATGTCATTCTGGAATCCATCACTAAAATAATATTTAATACTAGGTGAGACTAAAGTCTCATGGGAGTCAGTTTTGGAAACCTGACATAGAAGGATCACTCATCCTCTTCACCTTGCCTTACTGTAGTAAGTAAACCCAGGTATAGTAACTCTTTAGATTAGTCAGAAAAATATAGTGAGATTAATGAAGTACTGTTTTTCTGTATTTGTGTGAATCTGTTCATCTGTGTTATTTTAATATTTCCTGTGGTTGAAATGCTGGAGTTTATTGTAAATAGATATTTAGTATTTTAATGTTCTTTTAATTTATTATTATTATTATTATTATTATTATTAAATATATTTTAACTTTTTATTGTGGTTGGTCTTTTAGAGTATATTTTAACCTTTGAGAGTACTCATATCTGTTTGGTGACTCTGTGGCCACTCCTGAAAGCCTTACTGCATTGGTCAAATTACCATTCATATTAATATTAATTTCACTCAGAATAATTGTGTACCATTGTAAGAGCCTTACAGTAGCTGTCTTGGGAGTGTCTGGTGGCAGTAACTACCTTATAGTCTGGGCAGAAGGGGGCATGGCTAGTAAACCTGTGCCAGCCTTTCCCAGGTGTGTGTGTGTGTGTGTGTGTGTGTGTGTGTGTGTGTGTGTGTGTGTGTGTGTGTGTGTGTGTGTGTGTGCGTATGTGTACGCGCGTGCAAATCAAATCTCAAATAGTGTGTGTGTCAGCTACTTGGAGCAGGGAAGCAAAACACTGGTTTCACAGAGAAAGTGGTGGAGAACTATGCTTGGACACTCAGCTGAGAACTTAACATTGAAGCTGTGCAAGTGGGGAGCCTTACTGGGGACCTGGGGAGAGACAGAGAGAGAACCAAGACCCCGAGCTGAGTGGGCTCCCTGCATGCTCTTAAGGGAAATTGTGTTTGGTGCAGAGAGCTGCATCTGGAAATACTGGGTGTATCCATTTTTATTCTAAGTGAACATCCCTCTACAGTGTCAGTGGTGAAGATTCAGGCTCCTTGATTACTGGCCTAGAAAGGAGATTTCACAAGGAGTATGAAGCCCCCCATATCACCTTTACTTTATTATTCTCACTTCAAGGTTTAGACACCTTGAGGAAAGAGTGACAGCAACAGAAAACAGAGAGTTGTCTCACTCTTGTACCGGGAGACTGCAATCTCAGATAACATCAGAAATACTACAACAGTCAGGCACAAACAAATTATTCATTTATGAAGTGAGCACCAACTTGAGAGCAATTACAACTTCAAGCTGCAGTTGAGCAATCCTATATCAATCAGCAGTGTATAAGCCATTTTGGACTACTATATAAGTTAAAATGGATAGTAACTCACTTTTGCTTGGCTTTTCCAAACTGCGAGTAAAGTTTCTAAGTTTAGAATCACATGAAGAAATAACAGAAATTTTTTCCTGAGCTATGTAATTATGTAGCTTATTTCAGGGAAGCATAAATGTATCCATCTATCCACAACTCCTTTTTCCCATTTTTACACCTGGGGTCAGAGAGTCACTTCACAGTGACAATCATGTAGAGCTTAGATTATATTATATAGTTTTATTTTGGATGGTGACAAATAATAAAAATGAAGCAGACTACAATGACCTGAAAGTGTGTAGGAGAAAAAGCAATAAGAAAATATAGAGTTACTAGTAAGTGAGCCTGTGCATTTGTGCTTTTCAATAAAGTGGCTTTGACCTTTTCCTCACACTCAGTGTGATTTTTCTTTGATGTGTGTAGCAGAGAATGAAGAAAAAGTGGTAATAATTTTCAGTGACTCAGCTATGAAGAATCAAAGAAATTAAAGTACATATACATTGAACATGTAATACTTAAGCTTTACTCCTTGTACCATATATGAAAATGAGATACTAGCCAATCTGAACAAACATATTCAGAAAACAAACATACACTACTGTAATTAAGTAACAAAATTAGAATAGAAATGTTACACACCTTTCTGATGTGAAAAAGATGTGCATAGCAGTTTGTTAAGCACATTTCAGAAGTTTTATGTTCTAATTTCACACTACAGCATAAATGGCAGCCACCATAGAACAGTGCCTTAAGCTGAAACAGGAATGATGCAGAAACTTAACAGGAGCAGGACATGGTCTGAGTACCAAGGCCATTGAAATCTGAGGGTCCATTGCAAGACCCTCCTGTGTTGCCTGTTATGGGGCATAATCAAAATTAAGGCCACCATAGACAAAGAGCTCTAAGGCAAGGGATAGTTGAAGGAAAAAGTATATATAGGAGAAGAAGAAATGTTAAGGTCTTCCTTCTAGAGATAAAATGCCTGAATAACTGTCAAGGTCTTCTCTTCAGAAGTAAAATGCCTGACAGATCATGGTGTTTAAGGAAAAGCTTATGAAAGCCAAAACTGGTACAGAAATCAGTTTCCATTGATCCCATAGAGTGAAAGGTGTGTAGTAAATAGTAGAGATTCTGTTTGCTAGTGACTCCCTCTGTTGTAAATAATAGAAACCAGTCATCAAAACATGGAAGCATTCTGATCTGTTGCAGATACATATAGGTGGATAAAACCTGCATGTTTTGTGAGCATTCTTAGGGCAGCTGAAAAAGAATAGTGCAGTTGATAGAATAGTGCTGGCAATGATGGATTCTATCTGAAAACACAAGAATCTTCTTACTGCTTTCTTATTTTTATCAGCAAGTTTCTTGAAGATCTGGAGAGCACAACCATGCTCTTGTATTTAGTAAAGAGAGGAGAAAATTAAGGATTACCACATAAAAGTACTCTTTCTTGGATAGCAAATGTGGCTGCTCAAACTTAGACATTATTTCAGTACTAAAAGAATGTGAAACTACATCCAAGTCTTCAGTGCCTGGTGGATGTCTGTTTTCTCAAGAATCAGTTGCACCTCCTCCTTTATGTGGGTCTTTTGTCTGGAATAGACATCTGCCACAGTCACAGATATAGCATGTGGAGTGGAAGAGAATGTTCAGATTGGCATGACGGCAGCAACTTGCTGCCTAACCAATGTACTCTGCGTTAGTTCATTAATAATTACTAGGTAATCAGGCTGCAGTCCATTACAAACCTAGCCTTTAATTCGTATTCATACATTCTCTCCAGCCTCAAGAAGGGCAGCTCAAAATAGACAACAGGATAATTTGAGACTGCCCTTCCAGTAATCTGGGTTATGCTTCTTGAATGAGGCAAGAGTTGTATTCTGCTTGGCATGTAGGGAAGTTTGTTCCACAGGTGAGAGGATATGTTTGGAACAAACTGAGTAGCACTGCTTTCACTTTCTGGGTAAACCTAGTTTTGTTGGATGGGCAGCCTGAATTTTCTTTACTATGCTCTTTAACATTTTGTCATCATTAAAGTGTTAAATGACAACCATTTGTTATTTTTTGTTATAGTTAATTAAGCCAGCTGAACTATAACTGAAATGAAGTTAACTGGTACTTTGTGTGAAGATGTGATGGTTGACTTCACCCTTCTGACTAGATCCTAACACATTGCCATCTGTTTCATTCCACAAAATTCTATGCCTTAGTGTGGCTGGATCTTGTGTACCTGACATACAGGTGGTTTAGAAGGTGCAGCTCCTGTGGATTGAAGTGTTCACCTGCTGGTTTCCTGGGATCATCCAGGGGCTTTTGACATGTTTCAGTGGTTCTACAGATACTGCAGCAGTCCAAGCATTCCCTATGCACTTCCTGTAATTTTTAAACTGCCTGGATATCTAGTTTTAGTATCACTAGGCATTTTAACGACTGTTTTGAATTCCTGCTTTCCTTTTGTGCAGACCAACTTTAGCCAAATATGTCTTTAAAAGTATTGCTAATAAACTTTGAAAAGTTCGAAGGTTAAATGCAATGGTGCTGTACGGTGCAAAATGGGAGAATTTCCCTTTTCTGCACTGAAATGCGATCTCAGAGTTGGTATATTTAAGTAGGGGAGTGTGGGGGTGCAGGGGGGCTTGCTCCCCTGCTAGGAGCGTTAAGGTAAGTTTTATTTATTTTTTTGTTGTTTTATTATATATTCAAAGTTTTAAATTTTGATCATATGTTGTCAAACATATGGGATTCCAAGTTTTGAAACTTTGAATATATAATATAGACCCTCATGTTTCATTCTTGTATCTTTTGTCTCTATACGGTAACTTGATTCAGCATTTATTTGCACTTTATCTACATTTACACCTGTTTTTATGGGCCTCAATTCCAAAAGACTTGCTGTCAGTGTAAGTGACCACTGACACTGAGAGCAGGCTGACAGCAGGTGTTTTAAAATCTGGTCGCCATAGTAAGCCTGTTTATATAGATAGATCTTACACTGAAGTAAGTCACTTACACTCCAAATGGAGAGATGAAAAGTCATCAAGCAAAGGAGAGTATTGCTGCAATTAAATTTATCCTCAAGTCTTGGTGAGTACCTTCAAGAGGTGGACCCTGTTTTCACAAAATCTCGCCAAGGTGATACTGATATATAGACTGTATTTATATAACACATCGTGGACAGAAGTAGGTCAAAAACTAAAAAAGATAGCTGGGTGCACAAGACCCAGGATAAAAAAGTGCCCAGTCCTGGTAGGGCACTGGTGCCAGGACTGGAAATGATGACAGTGTAGAATACTCGAAATACAGAAACATTGCTACAATGGGGCTAGGCCAGGCCCACTGGGAGGATGGCCCCCCCGTTGTAGAAGGAAGTAGCACTCCACAAAAATCACAAAAACTGATAGGCCAAAGAAGAGCCATAAAGACAATAAAGTGGACTATTGAGGATAAGAAAGAAATGATGAATTGTTACTATTATACAAAAAGCCCAGAATTTCCAGACACAAGATATACAAAATAATTATGAGAGAAATTAGAGGAAAGAAAAATACTTCAGCAAGAAAAACTGTCAGAAGCTTCAAATTAAAATTTGCTTTCATTAATACAACAGATTTGTGAAAAACAGTATATAGATCAAGAAACCTTGATCTGTTTGGAAAAAGAAGCATCTGAGAAAGTGCAAAAATATAAACAACAAAACCAAGAAATATTTAAAAAGTATAAAATAGAAATATGGACATGGGAAAAAAATAGAGATTTGATATGGTGCAAAGGAGAAAGCCAAATCAATCAATGTAAAAAAGGCAGCCCAAAGATATTTGAAGAGAAATACAGGCAAGGGCATCCGGATATGGAAAATTTCACAATAAAAAAATATCACAAAGCTGGAATGTAGAAAAGAAGGTCAGTAAAGTAGAAGTTAAAAAAATAGAAGTTGAAGTTATGGAGTGTCTGCGAAGTAAAGGATTTGATGTAGAAGGTCTAACACAGGTTACATCACAGCAGGATGGAGTAAGTCCCCAAAGTAGGGAGAAAAATAAAAAACAAAGAGAAAAAAAATTGGAATTTTGACCCAAAAACTAAGTAATGCAAAAAGTAATGCACATTTGCATTACTAGTTACTAAAAAAAGTAACTTATTACTATTACTGCGTTACTATACTGAAAAGTAATGCCTAGT
Source organism: Protopterus annectens (assembly GCF_019279795.1). Lineage (NCBI taxonomy): Eukaryota > Metazoa > Chordata > Ceratodontiformes > Protopteridae > Protopterus > Protopterus annectens. Next base: position 347,536,545 of record NC_056738.1, on the reverse strand, counting down.
ATTACTGGTTACTAAAAAATTTAATGTATTACAGTAATGGGTTACTTTTGTAACGCGTTACTCCCATCACTGACTATAACTCTCAATTTCTCTTCTTAAGAATTCAGTGCAATCCCAAAAATACTAGAGTAAAGGCTCAGAATCAAGACTACATTTTAAATATCACTCTAATTTGCTTAAAAAGTGAATAGAATAACACCTTTTGCATCAACACGTATTTTTGGACAATAATTATAAAACTCAGATGTCTGAATTGATTGACTGTTTGTAATCCTGAACAATTTACCAGCAAATCAAACTTTTTACAAAGGAGAAAGCAAAAGTATGAACAAAATCAGGGAAGGTCTGTGAAATCAGGGCCAGTGACAGGTATGCATTACTCCTCAATGAGGGAAATAAGTGACTTACCCCTGGTGCTGTTTGATTACTGCTAAACAGCAGTTACTGATCTGGCGTAGCAGTACCAGTGTTGCACACTGTATTGCTATTTGCTGAAATAAGTACAAAAGTAGTACCACCATGGCTTATGCTTGTGTGTGTCTATGTGTGTATGTAAAAAATATCACTGATTTTTATATGTCCACGCACCCAATAATGCCAGGACACAGACATTATTCTTCTGGGTATCAGTAAAAAATGTACCTAGCAAGTAATTATATTTCAGAAGTAAGACATAAAATATATCACAGAACATTCAGACACTTGGATCTTCTTGGAGTCTGGTGGCCCCCACTCACCAGACTGTATAAATGGATACTGGGGGCTCCCTTAATCATCTTTGACTCTGTGGGGACCCGCACAAAAGCTGTTGCTAGCTGAAGAAAAATCAGGAGAAAAAATGTATAAATTTTCTGATTGAGCCATTTAACCTTGACAGTGCTGAGATATGACCATTTTAGGATAAAGCTGATAATAGCCTTTGGGTTCAACCACACCCATTCTAAAAGCAGCCCTGCTCAAATGTGTGTGTATAGAAAGCTGCTGTAGGTTATGGGGGACTGGGGATTGTGTGGTTATTAAAACTTTAATTTTCATCACAGTCAAACCTTAGAGGTATGCACATGAAGTCATTACAGCCTGTGTTTGAGCTGAGGACAGTGTGGTCATTGTTTATTTACTTTTCTCACAGACCTCAGTAGTGTAAAAAGAAGGTTACTATAGCTTGTGTAAGGGTGGTGTACTGTCTAAGACCAACAAATTAGAATATATTACTGAAATCATTCTCACAATCGCACATCAGGCGCATATACATGGGGCTGACTTTGAGGGTTAGGGGGGGGAGGAAGCATGCTATGTATATGTATATTAGCAGTCACTTGAAATACACAACTAAGGCAATTTAAAGAAAAAAAATAAGACTGAAATTATTTTCTTTTTCGTGATTTTTCTTTAGGCCACCATTGGAGTAAAATGCTGAGAATATGCTCTAAAATGCATCCCAGACCGCCTGTAACCCTACGGCTTCTTGGGCCATTGCTTATGTGAGTTATTTCCTAAATGATTATTACTGTGCTGTCTTGTTCAGGAAAGGAGTGTTGAAAGGATGCAAGGAAAACTAAAGTTGAACAGCAACAGTGATTTTTTTTCCTTAATCATAATTTCTATTCAAGCTATTATTGGATGAAAAGGTTGTGTAAAAAGAAAAAAAACCCTTTAAAATGCACTTCAGAGCATATATAAAATTATGGCTTCTCGAAAAAGCTAAGAATAAGGCAAAATGTGAGAAAAGGAAGAAAAAAGTAATGTGCATGATATGGGGAGCCCAAAAAGGGGGGGGGGGTGCTGAGGGTGTTGAAACAGTAGGCCTAGTCATCAGTTCATTTATTTCCAGACCTGTACATAGAGTTATTGTAATGTATCATTGTTTCAACTAAATGCCAGTAACTGTAAGTGTCCCTTTGTTAGACAGGTCAACATAGTGTGGTATATAGGCCTTGTAGCTACAGGTCTGTCAGTACGTACTACTCCTAAAGGTTTGCAGCACAAACTAAAAGGTTTCTTAGGAGGGTGGCACTGACAGAATGATACTTGTACTGGAAGTGCCTAGGGGGCCCCCAAAATGCACACACAGGCCCTGGCATCAAGCCACCCACATGCCAGAACTTATATATTCCAACTCCAAGATTGCCATCCCTTGAAGAAAAGGGAATATTCTGAGCAAAGGAATGCAAGTCCAAATTTTCAGTGACTCATTCTGACTATTCCAGGGCTTGCACTTACAAGTCTCAGAAAATCAAACAGTCACCCATCTAGCTCTTTTTTGAAGACATGGATTGGTTGGCTTATGTAAACTGGGGGAAGGGGGTGACTCAGCAGGCATAAGAGTCTGATATTTGAATTTGACACATTTTATAAAATAGTTTACATTAATCACTAATGAGGGCAAGTCTCTCTGTGGGTATTCTAAGGAAAGGTTTTGAACTGTAAAGGTTCCTTTATTGTTTTCCACCTCAAGTCATTGACATTGGCATGAACTATACCAGTCAGTATGAGTCGTTATCAAATTGACAGCACAAATTAACAGCAAGCCTATAGAAACATTCATTTTCTAATTGATATGATAGAAAATCATATAAGAGGGTCAAAAAGAGAAGTATATTCTTATTTTACAGGCTATAATGTAAAACTCCTCTTTCTGGCCCTCTGATAAGATTTTTTTAGAAGGCAGTGATATGATTTTTTTGATGATGAGAGGTTGAGAGGCATGCAACCAAAACTCACATAAGGTAAGAAACAGAATAAATAAAACAAGTGAGGGAAAGGAGATAATGTCCCTTCAGAAAATAAGACAAGGCATCCAAGAAAAGAGAGAAGGAAGAAAATTTACCACACCAAACTATGTAAATGTACCAAATTCACAGCACAGATGCATGGAACCATCCAGTGCACCTGAAAACTTCAGCAACAGAATGGGAAAGTCATATATGATAAGTGGTCCAACTGCCTGCAGGGTAAGTCCAGCTCATTTTAGCAGCCAGTGCTCTACTATACTAGATCACTTGTTATAACCATAAGCAACATACAATATTTACAAAAATAGCAGTGCAACGTACCTATACTACAGTAATAGTGATAGCATTGTTGTAGTCAAACTGCTTGCACAGACATTCTATAATGTTGGTTTGGAATACTATATAAAGCACCTTTAATATCCACAAAATGATTAGGAGAACTTTTAACATGGTATAACGGCGTCAGCTGCAGTCCTCATAACAACTGCTGAGGCATTGCTTTTCTACCTTGATTACGTTTTCTACTAACACAGGTTGCACATCCTAAAAGTGTCCATACTACAGACATTCCAATACTTTCTGTGGCACTGCACTGCTTAATAGTTGTAGCTGTTTTAGCACTACAGTGTTGGATTTTCTGATCTAAGTTCTCCAACAGTGTGAAGGTACACATTTATATTAACATGTATTATGTACACTGGCAAACCTCACATTTGTGGAAGAATTATAGTAAACCTTATTTGAGACACCACTGCATATCAGCAAAGTATCCAAATAAGACACATCAGACTCTGCAGTACTGCATTGCGTTTCTAAAGTATTATACTTACCATACAACATGTACTTAGCACCATTTTTTTGTTGTTGCAAAATAAACATTTGTAAAACTAATATTAATCAAAAACATTTGAAAAAAATCTGAATGTTTAAAAGTATGGAAACATATGTTGAGGCAATACTTATTAACTAACCATAGTCCTATGATTCTTTGCTCTGCACACACCATCCTGCAACATATTCTGTTTCACATTTAAAAAAAAAATATCTATCTATTTGTGTATATATATATATATATATATATATATATATATATATATATATGTATGTGTGTGTGTGTGTGTGTGTGTGTGTGTGTGTGTGTGTGTGTGTGTGACAAAAGGAGGTACTGTCAGCACAGCTAGCTGGAATTTTGTAAATAATTATATGTCATTTGTGAATATCAAACTAATCTATATAAGGTGCTTGTGTTACAAATTTATTAGAACTGTATGTCATCTGTATATCAAACTGCTCTGTACAGATGTTTGTGTTGAAAAGGTATTTTGAATGTGCTTGTGCTTAAAATGTATCCACAGTGTGCCCTACTGGAAGAGAACAGAAATCTACATGCACTATTGTAACTGTTTACATGTATATGATAACATGAGAAACCAGAGGGTTAACCTCAGTCTAGCAAACTTTAGAAAAATATTTGAAATTAAATTACTTTATAGGCTAGGCCATAAAAAGGCTATCTGACATATTTATTGCCTGGCAGTGGTGGGATATCCACATCACATATTAATTGCCTGGCAGTGGTGGGATATCCACATCACATATTTATTGGCTGGCAGTGGTGGATTCACTAAATCACATACTGGGATTCAGTGGTGTGGATATTAAACTCATGTAGCCTGTAAACAGTGGTCACTGAAGAGGATGTTTGTACTCTCAAGCAGCCATATGCTAGACATTCAGAGTTGTATATCACAATAGTTTTATTTATTTTTTGTTAGCTTAGTTAGTCAGGGAGACCAAGCAAGGATGTCAGCAGAGGATTATGGCAAGCTGACAAGGAACCAGTTGGCTGATATGTGCCAAGCCAAAGGTCTGGGCCATGCCAACCTGACTAAAAGAGAAATGATTGCAGCCTTAACCACAGCTGCATCACAGACCAGCAGCCAAGAGGATGACCAGACTGGCCTTGCAGATGTACAACTCTCAGACAATGGACAGTTCAATTTTTCCTCGAAGGACTTAAAAATCCATCTGGAGTTAAAGAGACTTGAACTGGAGGCCAGACATTTAGAACTAGGGTCAGCAGAGAGACTATGGCATTTTGAGACTGAAGAAAAGGAGAAACAGATGGAATTAGAATCAGCAGAGAGACTGAGACATCTGGAAGATGAAGAAAATGAGAGGCAGAGGCAACATGAAAAGGAGATGATGACTCTTCAACAGGGTCATGGTGGTAATGGAGAAGGGAATAACCAAACCCCAGAAGCAGTAAAGGTCAGTAAATTTCTTCCACAATTTACAGAGTGTGATAATTTTAATAATTTTATTCATATGTTTGAAAGAATATGTAAACAGTATAATGTTGACCAAGGGCACTAGGTATGGTTCCTGACCCCCTTACTCCATGGTAAAACTGTAACTGCCATTTCTAAATTGTCTGATACTGATTGCTTAAATTACAGCTAAAAAATTGTTTATTAATGAGTGTTTAAGTTAACACCTGAACCTTAAATAAAAAAGTTTTGTGAGCATAGGCGCAAGGCAGATGAAGGTATGTGTGATTATATTGCTGAGTTAAGCACTTATTTTCATAGATGGGTGAGTGGGTGTCAGACCACCACTTTTGAAAAGCTGGCAGAGTTTTTGTGAGGGAACAACCCCTTAGCACTTTGCCTGAGGACATGGGAATCTGGTTGGCAGATAGGGAATGCAATACCACAGATGAGTTGGGGGAAAAAGGAGACCTATACCTAGCAAGCAGGACATCACTGCACAGGAAAAGGATACCTAATGCTGCGCATGGGTATAAGGGGAACCCATGGTGGGCAGCCTAAACCACTCCAACAGAGTCCGCCAGTAACCGGGGAAGCCACTAGTTCAAGTACCTGTCCAGGATCAAGGATTAAATGTTTTAAATGTAACCAGTGGGGCCATATAGCATATAGATGTCCATGAAGGCAAGGTGGGGAACAAAAGGTAGGGGAGCCAACAAGTGGGAATAAAAGAATGCCAGCAGTAAGTTGTCTGGAGACAACAAGGGTATCAAACTACCACAAGAGGTTATATCCTATCTTAGTAGATGGGAAACAGGCCACTGCTAAGAGAGACACAGCCTCAGACCTAACCATAGTGAAACATGCAATGCTTAAAGAGGAGCACTACTTGCTTGGGCAGTCTACTCCAGTCAGAGCTTTAGGAGGGACCCCATTACAAATACCTTTGGCTAGGTTTCACCTTAACTGGGATGGTGGAAAAGAAAGCAAGCAAGTAGGTGTGTTTGAGGATATCCGTGCAGATGTCCTGATAGGGAATGATTTTGATAATGCAGTACCTTGTGTGCATGCAGTGACATGCAGTCAGGCTTGGAGACAGGCACATGGGTCTGGTAGACTTGGGAGGGGACCCAGGCAGACTGCACACTTGAAGCGAGGACTGGTGAGGTGGTTAATTCAGAGGGGGAACTACCCTGTAGCAGTGAGACTGAAGGTGAGCTACAGCTGTTGGTGAGTACTGCTGTTCTCTTGGACAGAGTGACTGCAAAGGCAGAGGTGAGTAGTAGTACCCAGGCTGACAGTGTGACACCACTGTCAGAGGATACAAGACTTCCTGTAGAAGGGGAGCTAGGAAGGGTTACAAAGAGAGAGTTGAGACAGGCTCATCTCTCAGACCTACATTGCAACGATTGATGGAGGTAGCTAGAGAGGCACCTGATTCTCAAGGAAAGGGGGAGTCTATATATGTGATAAAGGGTTACTGTACAGAGAGTGGATCCCTGAGGGAGGGCTAGAGGGTGAGAGAATACAACAGTTGGAAGTGCCCAGAGCCTACCGTCTGGCACTTCTAGCCATAGCCCATGACATTCCTTTTGCAGATAATATGGGCATAAAGCATACAAAGAGACGTATTATGCAGAACTTTTATTGGCCTGGGATTTCTAAAGATGTAACAGGGTACTGCAGGACCTGTGAGCAGTACCAAAAAATAAGCAAGGCAGGAGACAATCCTTTGATGCTTTTGCCTGTGATTGAGGAGCCATTTCAGAGGGTAGCTATAGATATTGTGGGGCCCCTGAGTACCACATGTTCCACAGAGAAGAAGTATATCCTAGTGGTGGTAGATTATGCTACCATATACCCTCAAGCAGTGCCTTCATTGAGGCGGAAAAGGTGGTAAATGCTTTGTTAGAGATTTTCAGCAGGGTAGGTTTCCCAAAAGAAATACTGACTGACAGAGGTGCCAATTTAATGCCATACCTGCTGGCTTGTCTGTGGGAGCACTATGGTGTGAAGCACTTACAGACCACCCCTACCACCCCCTGACTAATGGTCTGGTGGACAGATTAAACTCTACACTAAAGACCATGCTACAGGCATTTGCAGGTCAGTTTAACAGGGAGTGGGACAAATATTTTCCCTATCTGTTGTTTACTTACAGAGAGGTGCCCCAGGAATCCACAGGTTTTTCACCCTTTGAGTTGCTGAATGGACATAGCGTGTGGGACCTCTAGATTTGATTCGCAATGAGTATGAGAGTAAGTGTGAATCCCACAAGGAGTCTGTTGTGGCATATGTCCTAAACCTCAGGACAAAGTGCAGGGAACTTATGGACTTGGCCCAGGAGAACCTGGCAGGAGCCCAATAACAGAAAAAGGTATGTTATGACAGGAATGCTCGAGCCCGAGAGTATGCTGTGGGACAGCAGTGCATAGTTCTCATTCCTGTCAGACACAATAAGCTGCAGGCAGCTTGGGAGGGACCCTTCAAACTGGTAAGAAAGGTCAGTGATGTCAACTACATGTTAGAACTGCTAGGCAGGAGGCAGGGGAACAAACTGTACCATGTTAACATGAAGAAACCTTGCTATGATAGAGAGACCCTTGTGCTAAGCATTTGCAGTAGAAGGCAGGAGGAGTCTGAGGGGAATCTGTGGCTACAGGGAGCCAGCCAGCAAAATCCCAAATTACTATAGTGGAGCCTAGGGTTGCAAGCATATGATATGACAGTGCAACACTGTAATGGGTCAGCAATGCCAAGGCAGCTGGGATCTCAAAACAAGGCATGGGGTAATGTATTCCCTGATAGGCTCATCCCTCTCAAGCAATGTTTCTCAAGGATCACTTGAAAAACTAGCTTGGGTCTTCGAAGGGGGGAAGAAGTGTAACATAAGGGGATACTGCCAGCACAGCTAGCTGGAATTTTGTAAATAATTATGTGTCATTTGTGAATATCAAACTAATTTATATAATATGCTTGTGTTACAAATGTATTAGAACTGTATGTCATGTGTATATCAAACTGCTCTGTACAGATGTTTGTGTTGAAAAAGTATTTATAAAGTGCTTGTGCTTAAAACGTATCCACAATGTGCCCTGCTGGAAGAGAACAGAAATGTACATGTACTATTGTAACTGTTTAAATGTATATGTTAACAGATGAAACCAGAGGGTTAACCTTAGTCCAGCAAACTTTAGAAAAATATTTGAAATTAAATTACTTTAGAGGCTATCTGATAAGTTTCAATGCAGTTAGAGACAGAAAGTCTGCACTAGGAAGCTTTCTGTATTGTCTTTAGGGTGAACTAATTGCTACTCTGAAAGCATGAAATAATGCAATTGTTTTATGACTTCCAGCATCTGTCAACGATCTGAGCAAAAGCCCTTTTATGAATATTTTTACAGGTAGATGATAAATACTGCCAGCTTCAGCAATGGGGGTTTGCCTGGGAACTAGAAGTCAGATGATCAGAAATTATGTCATTCTGCAAGCTATCCCAGCAGTAATATTTTAGATATTATTTTGAGAAGTCTCTTAGTGAGACAGAAGTTTCTGCATTCTGTCTTGGACCTGACAACAAGAACCACTTACCATGTCATCTGCTTGCTCTATTAGTAAGTTTTTAGGGTATAGTAATTCTCTTAGATACAGTCAGGAATATAGTGAAGCTTAGTTTAGATATTTTCTTTATTTGTGTGAGCCTGTACTGCAGTGTTATTTTAAATATTTCCTGTGGTTTTGAACTCTGATGTCACTGTGAATATATATTTAGTATTGTCTTTTTTTATTATTTATTATTAAATATATTTACACCTTTCATCGTGGGTGATCTGTGCAGAGATATTTAAGTTTTGAGAGCCCTTGCATATTTATTTGGTGACACTGTGTGGGCCACTCCTAATAGCCTTGCTCATGGTCAAACTACCATTTGTATTAGTATTAATATTATACAGTTAAATTGGACACCCTTTGTTAAGGGCCCTAAAGAAGCTGATAAGGAGTGACTGGTGGCAGTGGTAACTATCTTATAGTCTGGGCAGAAGGGGGGGGGGCATAGCTAGTAAACCTGTGCCAGCCTTTTGCAGGTGTGTGTGTGTGTGTGTGTGTGTGTGTGTGTGTGTGTGTGTGTAAATCAAACCTCAGAGTGTGTGTGTCAGCTATTTGGGCAGGGACAAGAAGCACTGGTTTTACAGAGAGGGTGCTGGAGGTCTTAGCTTGGTCACTTAGCTGAAATCTCAACTCTATAGCTGTGCCAGTGGGGAGTCTTATTGGGGATCTGGAGAAAGAGGGAGAAACCAGCCCGGACTCACTGTGGTCTGTGTGTGCTCTTAAAGAAAACTGCACTTGATGCAGAGCACTGCATCTGGAAATACTGTGTGTGTGTACCTGTTATCCTCTCAGTGAATGTCCCCCACTGTTGCCAGTGGTGAGGATTGAGGCTCCTTGATTACTGGTTGGCAGTGGTGGTCATCACGATATGTATACTACTACATGAACAGGTCGTGCTGGAGAGATAGATACATCTCCCAGAGACTGCCACTCCTCTGGAACAATCTTTCAATTCAAGAGAAACACAGCCCCTCCCTGACCCCCTTCAAATGCAAGCTAGATCAATCAAAGGGTGACGGCAAATTCACTCCTGGGGTGGTGCCCATGCCCTTTCTGGACAGAGAAAGTCTGTATTAACTACCATAGACCCTAACCTCTGAGAATTTCACTCACCTAACCATCAACAACTGAGGCAACTCAGGATAAATATGGCTAGGCTTGTAAGTGCTCTAGGAACGTTATCCTAGTAACCTTCGATTAATCTATGAACCTATAATGCCAGATCAACTCCTTACCTTGTCCAGCTTATTCTCAATTCATCTCTAAACTCAGGATGCAGACAATTAGTAATAAACGTGAGATACATATAGCCTCAATGGCATGATATAGGAATGTGTGGAAGTATTTCTGAATATTTATAACATTTATTGAAGGATGAGGCTTTCAAAAAGTAGAGACAGGGTGGATATTCTGATTACAGAAATAGTAAAAGTGTATTGTTATTAAGATCCTTTCCCTGTTTTTGGTGATTATGTTCGCACATAATAAGATATTTAACAAATAAACTTTACATGCCTCCAAAACAATGTTTTTGTTAAAGTATATTCTACATTTATGTACACATTTTCTTGTAACAAACATTGTGTACTGAACAGATAGCTCATTTCTTAATAATTTTTATTCACATTTAAAAATCAGTTGAAACATGCTGCTGGCAAGTTATATTTGTTTTCTTTTTAGCTATTCTTGGATCTATTTATGTGCTACAACTTGCTAATGTGATAATTTCAGAATGTTTCTCTGAAATATGGTCATATTTCTAGAGAAAAGGGAAGATACCCTGTCTTGTTAGCTGTATTTCAAATAAGCTATGAATTTTTGCTGCAGGAACCTCTACAAACTGATGTTTGCATTTCTGAGCAGCTATCCAAATATAGCCCTTCCTGAAATCCAAGAAACATAAAGGGGTTCTCTGAGTTGGAAGGAAATATTTTTTGGCATTATATGACTGTTCAACTAAACACTTAATGGTATTTCTATGCATATGCCGTTGCAAACAACTCTGTACAATAGGACATTTTCTCAAAAAGTTTTCCCTTTACAGTTTACTGAACTAAAAACAATAATAACTCAAACAAGCCTTTCTCAGTTTCATTCTGTGAGCTTCTATTCACCCTGCTCATATAGTGTGAAAGTCCAGTACATTTTCTGGCAACATATTCTTCGCACTGCTGGACAGCTAAATATACTGCTCTTAGTTTTGATTTCAGCTGTTGGACAAATAAATATTCTACACTAACAACACTTTTTCATGCCACAATTCTAAGCAGTTAGGCTAACTAGGTTGACTTTAGGATAATTTAATTTGTAAAAAAAAAAAAAAATACAGCACCTATTTGATGTTAGTGTGAAATATTTATATATCAGCTAAATCCACTGATCTAAGAATCACATTTCATAAATGTTATTTAAATGTAGCACTGTTATTTAAGTATAGCATTTTGATTCGTTTTTAAAGAACAATGGTGCAGATCAAGCAGTGGCGAAAGTAAGGAAGGTGAGATTTTCTTTAGAACATAAATAACATGAAAAATGATTTAAGGGAAATATGAGCACTATAGAAAAGTCTATAAATGAGAGCTATAAGAAAACAGATATTCTTAACAAGTATCTCTATGCAGCTTACCACTAGAGGAAAAAAGAGTCACAAATAAACATTAGGGATATAGCAGATGAGAATAAACATAATTCCATTCTTGCAGGAAGCATCCTGAAGAATATTGTTTGAACAAACAGCAAAGTTAGCAAGGGACCAAACTAATTAATCTACCTTGGTAGTACTACTTGCCAGACCGTTGACAACTTCCCCACATATGTTTGCATCAAACACAAGTTCTTTCTGCCCTGTTCTTCTTGAACTTCTGCTCAGTACAGCCCAACACTTTCTGAACCACTAATTTGGGATGAAAGTAAGCAGCACATTCTGTCACCCTGACTACCTTCTCTATGAAGACGTGCCACTAAACTTCTTCAGTCTCTCCCCTTCCAGTCTTGAGCCATCTCCCCATGACTATATTGATCATGCCTTGTCTGTTCCTCTTCTTATTTATTTTAGACTTAACATGTGCAGTGCACAGAGACTTCCAAGATGTCTGAACTTATCAACTGCTTAACTTCAATTCTCTCAATGTGAAAAAAGAAACTTGGCCACTTTTAGTAAATTCAATTGCTGGCTAGTAAGTACTCTGCCTGGCTGCTATCAAAGAAGAAACTAAGAGATCCTGAAGGAAAATCAAATAGAAAAGGTGAAGAGAAATCCCTGACTGGGAAGAATCCTGCAGGTGTTCAGCAAAAACTTTGGTATAAGATGTGACTTCCAGAAGTCTAGAGGAAAAGATATTCAGATGATCTAACAACACTGCAAAAATCAGACTGAAATGAAGAAAAGGCAGGATGAGTATGAGACTATTCAAAAAGAGATGTTTCAAAAATGGTAGAGTTAGAGGATAGAGCACACAGGGAAACCTGTTATTTTCTGCTGTACCAGAGAAATTGGAAGGAACAGACTGTATTAACTTTACGATGGCACAAATAGGTAACTAGACTGGTATTCCACATCAGGATTTGTTCATTGAAAGGGCACATCATGTCTATGCTCCAAACCTAGCCATGAGAAAGCAGCCAAGACCTGTATTGTAAAGATGCAGTCCTGCCAGCAGAAAGAGTTGATCCTGACAAAACTGTGGCAGAAGGGCAAAGTGTTAAAAGTTGTATAGACAGTAGAGTACTTGAGGAAATGATTATTCACTGTATATCAGGCAGAAGATCAAATTTATTCTAGCAATCAGGGAATGTCAAGAGGCAGGAATAAGACTCAAGTGGCAGTATACAGATGTCTTCAGAATACTTTTCCCTAGAGGATCAAAGTCATTATTTGATGCAGAACAGGCCAAGAAAGAAATACACAAATTTGTTCAACAAAAAGTAAGCCATCAAGTGGAAGTGAATTCTGGTTCTCATTCTTCTGATAATAACACTAATAGAGAGACTTTGCCAGTGAAACCTTTTCCAATGATCCAAAGGAAAATGATTGAGAGACAAAGAAAAGCACAGGAGTTGATGAGAAGAATCATGAGTACCTTGGAATTGAACTGGAATCTGTAGTCACGAGATGCAGATGAAGAGGCAGAAGACCAGCAACCCAGAAATCAGTGAATAAATGTGACTTTACAAAAACATCAATCACATTTGTGAAATATGGTTATATAAGAAAAAGGGAAAGGATGCACTTTTGTTGACTTTGTTAAACTTGTGGGTGACTGAAAGGCTTTTGCCCTACTTCATATCATTAATGTTTATAAGGACACTAAGGGGAGGGGAAGAAGAAGAAGGAAAAAGCGAGTGTAAGTAAAATAATTTCTGTTCTTAATAGTATTTCTATAAAACTTTTCATGATATAAATTACATGTTAAACAGTAAAGCATTTCAGATATTGTATTGTGTTTCTGATTTTTTAATATTAAGAAATGTGGCATTACAATGAAAAAATATAAAACAAAGGCTGGATAAAAGCATGTTTATGTTAATGGGCTGTAATCTTGGTTTGTTGAGGTGTGTTATGGGTTGTAAAAGTACGCAGATCATAATATATTTAGAGCTGATATATTTTCTGTTACTTTTGCATAGGTGAAGATCTGGATTAAGACCTTTGGCTTAATCTAATAAATTTTAAGTAGAAACAAGTACATTTGAAAACATTAAATGTAATGAAATGTTTTCCTTTAGCAATAAATGTTCAACATTACTTTAGAAGCTTGCAGCCGAGGGCTACATTGTTTCTTATGTTTCCATGGAAAGAAGCTGATTATAGGGCAATAAAAAAACAGAGCACTGGTTTCTTTGAATCTAAAAGTTAGTGACATCTGAAAACATGCAAGTTGTTTTTGCTTCTGGGAGGGGAATAAGGATTAAACAAGAACAGACAACAGCTAGTGTAAGTAGGAGCACAGACAGTAACATGCATCCATCCTAGCATGGACAACCTTAACTTTAGGTCAGATAATACCTGTGTGTGCAGCTGTCTATTTGGGACAATTACTCCTATTAGAAGGGTTAAACTTCATTATTTGAATATGTACATAGCTGTGTGTGTGTGTGAATTAAACTAACATGTTTGAGGGAAGGGTGTTCTGGAGGTGTATTTGGTTTATTATTTGAAGGTTTTCATTAAAACAAAAAGTCTTGTAAAGATGTGACATAGGTTCAAATGGAGAGGACAACAAACAACTGTATAAAAGATCAATCTACCAAACATTTATAGATGCATGTATTACAAATGCTGGAAATAGACATCTAAAAAGCTGTCATATACAATAGGTGAGAATAATAACCTTTTATCATAACTGCAGCACTTTCCATATTATCTTGGAATGTAAATGATCCCACAGGTATAGAGAACAAGAAAAGAGTACTGAACTGTATTTATTTTATTTTTGTAAGCTGATAACTGGGAAAGTTTGACTGAGTGAATGGTACATTTTCAGTGAAAGCCAGGGAGAAAAACTCCAGAACAGATTCAAAAACATTTAAAATGGTAGATGATTAGTAATCGTATACAATGGGAGATAAGTCCTGCAACAGACTAAATATTTTACAATGAGCTGGGGAGAAAGGATCCACAAAAACACACAGGAAAACATTTTACAGTAGCTGATAAGTAATTATATACAAGGGGAGAAAATTCCCACAACAAATAAAAACATAAAAAAGATTGAAATACAGTTACAAAAATAATACAAGGATAAATTGTGATCAAGAATACAATATGTAATTCAAGTAGCAAGACACTGCAGAAGTGGATAGCCTATGTCAAGCAAACTGATGCACAGTTATTCAAAATATTGACTATATTTTTAATCATATATGATATGATAAATAACAGAGTATTCTGCTGCCAAAATAGATAGATGAATAGAATGAGGTGAGGAAGAGTAATGAGCAAGAGGGAAAATTAAGGACACAGAGAGAGAGAGTTGATTATTATTAGAAAGACGAGAATGGTATGAAGGACATGAGAGAGGAAATTAAATAGTAGTAAGTGTTAACTGAGCAGGAAGAACAGCATACATTAGTAGTATGGTATCATTAAAGTGAGAGCTTCATTTGATGTTAGGCCATTACTACCTGCTAAGATATGGAGGTGTTAGTGAATTTAAAGTGAGAAGGGCATAGTTATAGGTGGTCATGCATCTGTTGTGAAGGCTATGCATGTACAGTTCCAGGTGTCAGACAGATTTTTTTTTAGATTGGTCTTGAAACTGGAGAGGTTGCTAGTATGTTTAAGGTATGAGGGGATGAAGTTTCAGGAGTGGGCTGCATAGCTGGAATATAGAGAGGTTCCTGCTGACTGGTGTAGTTTGTAGCTAGTGAGGAGTGTTTTCTTTTCAGATCACAGTGGCTTAGCAAGAGTGTATATATGCAATAAGCCTAGTAGGACTTTGTTTTTACTGATATGTAGTTTAGTTTGTGGACTAGCAGTAGTTGGGTATAAGTGCGTTTCTTGGATAATTCAAGCCAATATACCTGTTTTAGGGCTAAGCAATGAAGGGTTCTGTTTAATGAGTTAGTGGAAAATTTCGCTATTTTATTGTAGCACTGATTTAGTTTATTTTGGATGGAAGCTTGAAGGTTAAGCAGTACTGTGGAGCCATACAGTAAAGTGGGAAGTAGGAGTGTAGAGGCCAGGAGGTTTCTAGATGAATCAGTTATAGTGGATATAAAAAGTGTACACATCCCTGTTAAAATGCCAGGTTTTTGTGATATAAAAAATGAGACCACAATAAATCATTTCAAAACTTTTCCCACCTTTAATGTGACTTATAACCTGTACAATTCAATTGAAAAACAAACAAATTTGTTGGGGGAAAAATATAAAAAATAAAAAAGTACAATAAGCTGGTTGCATAAGTATGTACACCCTTACTACACTAATACTTTATTGAAGTACCTTTGATTTAATTACAGAATTCAGTCTTCTTGGGTACACATCAGCCATCAATTAAAGAGACTCTGATTAACCCCAAATAAAGTTCAGCTGTCCTAGTAGGATTTTCTGATATTTACTCAGTTGCCTGGTGCAGCAAAAGCTATGTTTAGCAGAGAGCTTACAAAGCATTAAAGGGATCCCATTGTTGAAAGTTATCAGTCAGGAGAAGGGTACAAAAAAATTTCCACAGCATTGGATATACCATGGAACACAATGAAAACAGTCATCAAAAAGTGGAGAAAATATGGGACAACTGTGACATTGCAAAGAACTGGATGTCCCTCCAACATTGATGAAAAGATAAGATGGAAACTGGTCAGGGAGGCTGCCAAGAGACCTACAGCAACACTGAAGAAGCTGCAGGAATTTCTGGCAAGTGCTGGTTGTGTACTGCATGTGACAACAATCTCCCGTATTCTCCATATGTTTGGACTATGGGGTATGGATGCAAGACGCTTCTTCTTACACAGAAAAACATCCATGCCTGGCTGAAATTTGCAAAACAATACTTCAAGTCTCCCAAAAGCATGTGGTAAAATGTGTTATGGTCTGATGAGACCAAGGTTGAACGTTTTGGCCACAATTCCAAAGGGTACGTTTGGTGCAAAAACAAAACTTTGCATCACCAAAAGAACATCATCCCCACGGTGCAGCATGGTGGTGACAGTATCATGCTTTGGGGTTGCTTTTCTTCAGGTGGAACTGGGGCTTTAGTCCTGGTGGAGGGAATTATGAACAGTTCCAAATACCAGTCACTTTTGGCTTAAAACCTTCAGGCATCTGCTAGAAAGATGAAGATGAAGAGGAACTTCACCTTTCAACACAATGACCCCAAGCATAAATCCAAATCAACAAAAGAATGGCTTCACCATAAGAAAATTAAAGTTTTGGAGTGTCCCAGCCAGAGCCCAGACCTAAATCTAATAGAAAATCTGTGGGGTGACCTGAAGAGGGCTGTGCACAAGAGATGCCCTCACAATCTGACAGATTTGGAGCGCTTTTACAAGGAAGAGTGGGCAAATATTGCTAAGTCAAGATGTGCCATGCTGATAGACTCCTACCCAAGAAGACTGAATGCTGTAATTAAATCAAAAGGTGCTTCAACAAAGTATTAGTTTAAGGGTGTGAACACTTATGCAACCAGCTTATTGTCCATTTTGTATTTTTTATATTTTTTCCCTAACAGATTTGTTTGTTTTTCAATTGAATTGTACAGGTTACAGGTCACATTAAAGGTGGGAAAATTTATTATTGTGGTCTCATTTTTTATATCTCAAAAACCTGGCATTTTTAACAGGGGTGTGTATATATTTTATATCCACTGTAAGTAATTTTACGTTCTATAGAGTGTCCTTAGTGTTTGGTGAGTTTTCGATAGACTGTTGCACATGTAAGTCAAATTTCAGGTTATCATCATCACACCTAGTAGCTTCATATGGGGGATGACTTCTGTAGGGGTGTTATCAGACACTGTGTACAGAAATTTTGTTTGAGGTGTGTATTGGCTTGTGGGAGTAGCAGCAGCATCCTTTTTTTGGACTGATTAGAAGTTGGGAATTAGACTTATTGAGTAGACTTTCAACTGATGCAAATGACTCTTGGGTGAGATGTTGCAGAGTAACTATGTCACTAGCAGAACAGATTAATGTGGAGTCATCAGCATATTATATGAGGGATGCTTGACATTTGGCAATGTGTAGGTTGTTGGTAAATATGTTGAAAAACAGTGGCCCCAGTCTGGAACTTTGGGGAATACCTGTTTTGATGGGTAGGAAGGATGAGTAAGAATTAATCTATTTAACAGACTGAAGTCTATTGGAAATGTAGCTGGAGAACCAGTTGGTGAAAGTATTTGATAGGCCAAGTGAAGAGAGTTGTTTTAGAAGAAGACTACGGGAAATGGTATAGAAGGCCTTGGACAAATCTAGAAACATGGTAGAAACCAATTGGCCTTTGTCTATGACTATGTTAATAGTGCTGGTGAAGTTTAATTGAGTTGTGGTAGTGCTATTCCCTGGCCTGAAACCATGTTGTATAGAGGTAAGGAGGTTGTTAGTTTGTAAATGAGTCATTAATTAATTATGAATGCATTTTTCAAGGACTTTTGATGGGGGGTGAGAATGGCAATGGATATAAAGTTGGATATATCATTGGATTTACCTCCATTGTGAAGTGGGATGATGTCATATTTCTCAATAATGCTGGGATGTATGAATCCTGAATAGACCTATTTATGAGAATGGATACTGGAAACGAAATTAAGCTAGCTGATATTTTTAAGAAATCACCAGGAATTCCATCTGGAGCAAGTGTACTCAGTTTAATCTGTTTGTGGTATTTCTTGATTGTTATGATAGATACAGTTGAGAGGAGAAAGAGTATGTATTAATGGAACTGGGACAGAAGACTAAATAGGAGTTGTTCAGATAATTAGAGGCGGTCAATGTGTTTTGAGTTTCGTTATGAACTTTTTTAGTGATGCTAGAGAAAAAGTGATAATTGAAAGCATTATCTGTTTCTTCCTGGGAGCAGTGGGGGTTGGGATTTGGCTGTCTAGAATTTCTAAAGCATCTGTTATGCAAATTGGAGTAATATTGTTTCTTGTCAAGTTTGAACTGGCATTCAGCTTTATTTCATAAGTATTTATATTGTTGAAGATTGTTTTCTGTTTTATTATTGAGCCATGCCTTCCAGGCTTTATCTCTATTCCTCATTAATGTCCTAGTAGTAGGAGTGAGCCAAGGATCAGAGTTGGCTTGCACTCTTTTAAGCCTAAAGAGGGAATATGCTGTTTAGCAGTGTCAGTAAATATCTTATTAAAACAGACAAAAGCATGATCTAGTGGAAAGATTTTTAGGATGTTCCAGTTGTGAGACTGTAGTGAGGTGTTAAGCAGTTGTGGGTGAAAGTTGCTTATGTTTTGAGATATTTATATGTATGTTCCCTGGGAGACATATGTCATTATCTTGTGGCATATAGGGATAAGTGTACTAGCTAAGGTGCCATGGGAGCTTATATTGTTAATATATTTGTTAATAACCAATCCAGGGTGGTACTTTTACCATTTTCATGTTGATCTTGGTAGGATCAATGATAAATTGGGAGAAATTGTACAGGTTTATACTAGAAGTCATTATCTCAGAGGTGAGACTGGACCAATTGATGTTAACATCACCTATTATAATTGTCTCTGTGTTTAGATTATCAGATAGCCAGGATAGGATGTCCTCCAAAGTGCTGATATTGTCTCCAGGTGGGATATAAAGAGCTGCCATACATATTGTTTTGTGTACATTTAGTTTTAGGTTACTAGAAGTAGTTATGCATTGAGGAAGGATGGTATGGGATATGGGGAAAAGTGACAGGTTCGTGCTACCGTGGTACATTATTTCTACTCCTGCTTTTTTGTTTAATCTATCAGCTCTAAGAATGTTAAAGACGGGAGGGGGAAGTATTTCTTTGTTACTGATATACAGTTTTAGCTAAGATTCTGTTATTGCCAATATGTCAAGAAAGTGATATTTTATCCATGCATGTAATTCTGGAATTTTTTTTACAATGCTTCTGAGGTTCATATAGACTAGACTGAGCTTCTTGTTGGTATTTTATATTTTGTTGGGTGAGGTGTTTAGGTTTTAAGGCAGGGTTTATTTATTATTTGTGGAATAACTTGGTGCCTGAGTGGGTCCAGGGTTGGGGTGAATGTCACCTGCTAGCAGTAAATTCAATAGTATACTTATATGAATGGGTTGTTTTAGTTTGTGTGGTGATAGTAAATTTAAACCTTTTTCTGGAGGTATGGAATTTTTAGGGTTAATAATGTTAGTGTAGTGACTTTTAAATCAGTTTTGACCTATATTAAACAGGATAAATGAAGGGGTTACATTGTAATCATGTGTCATTTGGTAGTATGTAAAGTATTCAGGGAGTTGTGTTTGGTAAGATGTACATTAGGTTAATAACATGAGTATGAGAATGGTTAGAGTGAAACATATCACGGTAGGTAGTGGGTGAGTTTAGGGTATGTGATGTTTTAAACAGAGCATCTTTAGATGGTGAAGAGTAGAGAACATGTATTGTCAGTTATTGTAATAAGGAGATGTAAGAGGATGTTATTGGTTAGGTATGGGTTGAGGAAGTTGTTTTGGATTGGTTGTATAGTTTTCTAGGTGGGTCAAAGTATTTGCCAATTGTAATAATTCAGCAATGTTAGATATTGTTATTGGTTAGGCAGGTGTTGGCAGGAGAAATTTGTTGTGGATTCGTGGCATATTTGTGAGGGTGGGGCTAAGATGATAAATGTAGAGGAGGTAGAGATGGATGGGTTATAGGGGGTAGGTTAGGGGAGAAGAGTGAGCCCAAGCATAGCGAGATGAATGGAGTGGGTTTCACTTGGCAATATTGTAGCTCAGCCAAACAAATAATCTGAGAAGATTTCCTGACTGCAGAAAATCATTTTTATTCAGTTTAACTTTTATTAGTGGTGTCTGTATTACTCTAAACATTGATATGTTATCTTTATTATTGCTAGAGGACATTTCCTTCTATGCAGCAAGGAAAAATATATGTTACATCTGCATAACAAGAGAAACTAGAGGTGTGTGCATGTGTGTGCTCAGGGAAACTGATGCACTCTTAGTGGGAGGGCAACTAACAGACAGATTATATTTGAGAAAGGCACTATTAAACTGGAACCAGAGTTGAGGGGTTGGTACTATGTCTCAAATTCTGTGCAGAACCACAGTGGTCAGTACAGCAAAAGTAAAAGAAATAATGAGCCAGCAAACTGTGTGCTATAAAATATATCAAAATATATATCTATTATGTTACAAAAAGAAAGAACAAAAAAGAACAGACCGGTTTTGGCTAGAATATTTTCATAGCCTTCATCAGTGTTAAAAACAAAAAAATTAATTTGTTCCTTTTATACAGTACTGTAAATTTATTACATACCGTGATTGGTTACCTCATAAATATTCATTTAATCTGGGTGGAAAAAGTCCACCCAGTTTAATGATCCATTTTTTCTCTTTAGTATCCAAGCTAGAGTGCCATACCACTTTGTTAGATCTATTGCCCATGATCCTATCAATAATCATACAGCTGAATGAAGCTGTGGGGTGTTTAATAGTGTGCTTATACAGAGTATTACTAGTTCTCTTATTTTTGATGTCACTTAAATGCTCAGAGATCCACAATCTAAGTGGCCTTGATGCCTGCCCTACATAAAATGCAGAGCAACTACATGAGGCCAGATAAACCACCCAATCACTACTGCAATTTGCAAAGAACCCGATGTCAAAGACCACACCAATTTCTGCTCGAAAATTGTTTGGACCTGGTAACCTTGTTACAATGGCTGCAGTGACTACAAGGCATGCATCCAATCAATCTATCCCCTAAAAGTGTTGTTTGGGTATTATCTATAGAGACGGACCTGTTTGGCCATTTATAATGGCTCAAATGTGAACCCAAGTTCTTTCCTTTATGGAACGAAAAATGACATGTATCCCCAAGAAATTGTGATAGGGTGTTATCAGCCAATAATATATTCCAGTGTCTCCATACACTTTCCATCAATGTGTCGGTATTCCTGCCATACGTGGTTGTAAATCGTAAGACTGAACCAGGTCCCTGCTTGTCCTTATATTTGAGTAAATCCTCCCTGTTAAGGGTAGCAGCGTAATTACTAGCTCCTAAGATGTAACCCATTTTGTAGCCCCTTTCACGAAACTTGTTAACAAGATCCTTCCGGAAGGCCTCAAAGGAGGAGTCCTGTAAGTAGATATGCCTCATCCTGATAAACTGGGATTTGAGGATGTTTCTGGTAATATGGGGAGGATGAAAGCTGGATGTGTGGAGTAAGGAATTACACTGTGGGTATTTACAGAAAACCTCTGTTCGTAGTGCATGACCTTCGTACCTTATTACATTTATACCTGATGGCTACCAAAAACGCAATTACTAGAAAATGGAAATCAAAGTCTAAACCAATGGTATTTGAAGTAGTGAGCATTATAACTCATGGAATAACTAATGGAAGGATAGTAAACAGGAATTCAATACTTTTGTTACTGAAATGAATCATAGCATGGCATGGCTTAAGTTTGAGGTTAGTGGCTTCGGCATAATGGTCAGTTTTTTGGACATTCAACTTATCCTGGCTTCTGTGCAACAAAGATTTATCAGTAATCTTTTTAGAAAGAAAACTTTTAATAATAATTATTTATATTTCAGTAGTTTTCACCCCACATTTATGAAACTTAGTATTTTTAAAAAGACAGATTATTAGGATTAGTCATATGGTTAGTGATGATGATGTTTTTCTAAGAGAGGTCAACATTTTGATTGACATGTTTCATGTTTTTGGAGGGGGGTACCCTCAGTCCAAGTTAAGAGAGATTTCAGACCAGATTATATGAAAAAGGCATTCTGATTTTTCTCCTATTCTGACATCTGAGTTTGCTCCTAAGAAACCAGATGAGAGGTATAGGGGTGATAAAATATTGGCTTTTCCCATTCCGATGAGCTATGAAGGAGAGTTTATTAAAAAAAAAATGTCATCAGAGACAATTGGAAGGTCATTCTTGGAAACAAGGACCTTAGTGATGTGGTAGGTGTTCAACATAACTTTATAAAAAAAATGTCATCTTAAAGGTTTGCTAGAGCACCTTCCTAAAGGCAATGATCATGATAGTCTAGGGCCTTTAGGTACTTTCCCATGTCAAGGGTGTAGGTACTGTAGGTTCATTTATCCAGGTAGGCAATATTTTTTTCACCCATTTGGAGTTTGTTTTTTAACCTAGGGGTAGGTTTAATTGTACAAGTTCAGGTCTAGTCTATACAGCTGTGTGTTGCTCCTGTAATTGGTTTTATGCAGGGGAAGACAATAAGGTCCTTGAGTTGTCACATAACTGAACACATTAGGGCTGTAAAAAAATCATGATTTCAATAATGCCCTAGCCAAACACAGCAGGGAGTGTTGTTCCTTTAAAATGTTTTCCATTTTGGTTCTCCAAAAAGTTGATTCCAAGCTGTTTGTTGAGCACTACAACAATTATTTTAGAGTTCTTAGAACTCAAATGGCAAGTGTTTTTACATGCAAATGTGTTTCCAGGATTAAATGAGACTTTCTATTGAGTTTTTTAAGGTACAAATATATTTAACAATATTGTTATATCATCAGTTTTTAAGATTCTGTAAATGTATATATATTTTTTTCTGACCAAGTGTGGTTTTCCTTCAAATTCACTAAGATTGTGATTGGATAATCAGTTTAATGAGTGTCATGCCTATTGTTTAAAAGTGTGTTTTGTAGTTCGTATATTTATTCTGGAGAAGTTCTACAAGAGAATGAAAGTGCTAATTTGGACTCTGTTTTGTTTTATATTACTTCCATTCACTGTTGCAGTGTTTTTTATTTTGGGGGGGGGGTTCTGCTTCCTCACATGTAGTATTTGGTTTATTAGGATCAGATTTTAATGCTGTTTGGGTGTTATAGAAGTCTTTTTTTTGTCTTTACTAGTGAGTTTTTTTGTCTGATTTCGAAGTTCTTTGTAGGTCAACAGGGAGTTTAGATTGTACCCATTTTTTCCAAGCCCTGTCTCTGGTTGTCATGAGGATGTGAGTAGTTTTGGATAGCCATGGGGATATGTTATGTGTACTTTCTGGGGCAGAGCTAGTGAGTTTAAGATGTTAAGGAAAGTCAATTTGAAGGCTTGCACTGCTTCATCAAGTGAGTGCTGGGTGAGGAAATTCCAGTTCACTCTACAGAGGAGGGTTTTAAAGGTTTCAGGGTGAAAGTTTATGACAGGTAATATATCTGTGTGGTTTAGAGAGATGGGGTTATATCTGAGCACTTTTATTGGCAAGTGATCACGCAGGGAGTCTGGAAGTATTTCTGGGTTATGGTATTTGGAGGGATTTGAGACAAGAATCTAGTCTATAAGGGTGCTAGGTGAGTGTGAGTTGTTAGTACGGGTTGGTTGAGAGATTGGTTGTATAAAGCCATACAGATTTATATGATGTGGAGTGATAGGATTACATAGGGTTAGCCAGTTGATATTTACATTGCCATGGAGGATGGTTTCATTGGGAATGTGGTGAGAAATTTATGAGAGAATGTTTTCCAGCAGGGGAATGTTACCCCTTGGTGGAATGTAAATGGCTACTACTGTGAAGGTAGTGTAGTCACTGAGCTTAAGGTTAGCTGCCAGTAATTCTGCAGGTGAAAATGATGGAATTGATTGCATAGGATGGGAGAGAGCGAGGTTATTGGAGTAAACAGTGGCAATTCCATCTCCTTTTTTGTTTAGGCGATCTAGGTGTAGTATATTGTATCCAGGGGCAAGAATATCTTTATCTAGGTTATGGGGTTTTAGCCAAGTTGCAGTTAGGGCAATAACATCTGGGGTGTGGTTAGATATCCATGCATGAAGTTGGGTTACTTTGTTAAGAATGCTTCGGGTATTGATTGAGTAAAAGGAGATTGCTATGGATGAGTGGCCAGGGTTTGGTGAGGTGTTTTGATAGGTAGCAGAGTTGGGGATGGGTCCTGGATTTGGATGTATGTCTACTGATAGAAGCAGGGTAGCAGGATGATAGTTGGGTTTGATTTTTAGTGGGTAGTAAATAAGGTTCTTTGTCTTGTTTTCAGATATTAATGAATGGAGGGGAGGAATTTGTATTTTAGGGAGTAGGGTATTCATGGGAAAGATGGATGCGGAGATTGCTACAGGTTGCCATGGATAAGAGAAGCTATAAGTGTGGGGGACAAGTAGGATCTTTATAAAATGGAGATAAAAGCATGGGAGAGGATGTAAGAGTGAGTAGGAGGAATAGTGGAGGTAGGAGTAGAGTAGAGAGAAGTGAGATTGGCATGATTGAGAGGGAGAAGTACTTTAGATAGGAGTAGTAGGGGGAAGAAGATGCTACTAAAAGGCTGTAATATAGGTTCATAGGTAGGTACTAGGCTATCGGCCCTGGGGCCTATACAAGCCCAGCCAAAAAGGTACCCTGGCTTTTGCCACCCAAGAAAATTATTTTCCTGTGCCACTGCCGAGCAGAGCCACAGAGGTGATCCCCGGGATGAATTTCCTATTTCCCATCCAATCATCAAGAATTTTCTTGAAGAGTGCTAATGAGGAGCTTTGTTTGATATAGATAGGTAGTTTATTCCAGAGTATGGGAAGTCTCTGGGACAGGAATCTATCCTTCCTGCATGCTCTGTTTATTGTGGTGACAAGGTTTAGGTCCCTAGAGCGTGTAGCTCGGAGGGATTGGGATTTCTTTAAGTGGAGCATGTCCAACAGCTCTGGGTTTGACATAGCTTTGTATGTTAGGCAGAGATCACCTCTGAATAGGCGATATGCGACAGAGTAAAGCTGGAGTTTTTTGAGACAGTCTGCGTAGGGCATCTGTTTGAGGCAGATAATCCTCTTTGTGAGGTATTTCTACGGCCTTTCCAGTTGTTGTAGATATCTTTTGAGGTGCATACCAAAAGGGGCGTTGTACTCTATAATGGGTCTGATGAGTAGAGGGGAACAATGACCTCTTTTTATCTGGATGAGAAACCTTTTGTGATGAGGTGTGCCACGTAGAAGGATTTCCTGACTACTGTGGCAATGTGATTATCAAAGGAGAGACTACTGTCCACCTGTTTCCCAAGGTCTCTTATCACACTTCCGGTGTTAAGTATACTACCGCCTATATTGTAGCTCATGGGTACAGAGTTTTTACCAAAGGGGATGACAATGCACTTTTTGGCATTGAGCTTGAGGCCATGGCTTTGACACCAGGCATCTGTCTCAGTGAGGCCCTTTTGTAGGATCTCCACATCATTAGGAGTTTCGATTATGGCTCCTAGTTTGCAGTCATCTGCGAACTTCATTAGCCAAAGACCTTCTGTGTTAGCCTGTACTTCAGAGAAGTAGATACCAAACAGGAGAGGACCCAGGACTGAACCCTGTGGTACTCCACTTGTCACTGGTCTGAAGTCGGATTTGGAGTCTGCTACTTTCACAGTGTGGGTTCTGTCAGTGAGCCAGTTGGCAACCCATCTTGTGACATAGGGATTTATACCTAGTTTAATGAGTTTATCTATAATTCCAGAGTGGTGGATGGTTTTGAAAGCCTTGGCAAGATCTAGATAGGCTTTGTGAATCACCTTACCCTCGTCTACGGCTTTGGTGACTGCTTCAAAGAAGTCTATCAGGTTTAGGAGACATGATCTGCCTTTTACAAACCCGAACTGGGTGGGATCCAGAGTTTGGAGATTACCAATGTCTTTGTTTATAAGTTCCATGATGATACGTTCCATGGCCTTGCAGACCAGGCTCATCAGGCTAATGGGGCAGTAGATCCCAGGGTCCGTGGTGGCTCCCCCCTTATGGAGTGGGATAACCGTTGCTGTGCGCCATTCAGCAGGCACAAAGCCTGAGGTGAGGCTATGATTGAACATGGTACTTAGGTGGGGTGCCAGTTCGTTCTGTAGTTCGTGTAGAACGCAGCCTGGGATGTTGTCTGGTCCCATGGATGCTGTGTTCTTGGCTTTGGAGAGTGCGTTTTTTACCTGTGCAGCTGTGATTACAGGAACTTTGCATTCTTCCGGTATAGAGATGGGGTCTTTAGGGGGTGAGAGGGGGGTAAAGTTAGCACTGAACCTATCTGCCAGGATGTTGGCAATATCAGTTGGGTCTGTATATTTAGTGCCATTGTGCTGTAACTCAGAGCAGATTTGATAATAGCATTGCTGTACTGTCCTGCTATGTCTAATGTGCTTTCATAATAGAAATAGAAAGTTGAGGAAAGTAGATCAAAAGGAAAAGGAGCCTAGTAGGGTTAACTGATATGTGCAAAACAGAGGAGGAGAAAGTTGTAGGAATTTGCTGGGATACATGAAGGGGAGGGGTTTGGGGGAATCGGATGATTAGGTATAAAGGAAATTATATGGGGGTGAGGGGAGTGAATGGAGTGGGGCTACACCTGGGAGTGGAGGATAGTCCAAAAAACATCAGTGAGTACAATCCTGTTTCAGGGGAAGATATTTGCCAAATGAAAAGATCAGTCTTTTTAGTCCATCAGTATAAAGTGTTTCTTTCTTTAGCTTGATCGGTATTCTAATGGCTTTGTATTTTAAATGTGAGGCTGTATTAATTTCATGTTTTATGCCAATGAAGGACAGTATGCCTAAAATGCATTTACTTTTTTTTCATTATTATTTGATAGAAGTATTTTATATTTGCTTAGGTGTGCTGCCACTTTGCATTCATTCTATATTTTTTATTGAGGGACCTTAGAGTTGGAAAGCAGTACCTTTTTCTTATTACCTCAGAAATTTAATAATGCAAAACAATCAGATATGTATTTTAATACTGCCGATTAGAAGCTCTATTAACATTAATAATGTAAGGAAGGAATCATATTTAAAAAAGATAATAGCACTGCTGTACTGTCTTGCTATGTCTAATGTGCTTTCATAATGTTTTGACTGTGTCAAATGCCATGTTATACTGTCCTGCCTAAGTAATCTTATTCTGACTGACAACTGCAATGTCACTGTCTTGTTCACATTAAATATTAGATGTGGGTGCTTCAGTTAATGTTTAAGCATTTTAAAATCTCTTTTCTTGCACTATATCCCAGTAACGTTCCACATCACTTTCCAATAATTTCTTTAATAGCATATATTATCACTCATCATTATTATCATGCGAGATTGATTGTCTTCAAGCTGCGTGTCTGGTTTCAAGCCTTTATACAATAAGACTCGACCTATCTATCTCAGCCTTTACAAAAGCTCAGCATCATATTGTTCTCTTCTGTGTTCTATCCCTATACCAGTGTATCATCAGTTACTTTAACACAATCAAGTTACTTGTCTTAACAGCTCAGCTCTCTGAAACACTCCAGCTGCCAACAAAATGCCTAATAGAACCCTAGAAATATGCACTTTCCTAGAACAGAATAATTACACAGTTCAGAACTCTACTCATCAATATCTATTGACAAAACCATTGATTTGTATCAAGCAGAAAAAAGTTTGCTCCTAGCATGGAAGATGCTGCTTCTTGAATTGTACAGAGAAGATAATGATCCCATGTTATAGATTTATTCAGGTCTTATGTTCTGTATTAATATGAATTTGACCAGGTTCACTACAGTAACTGTGCTACTGACCCATTCCCTACAATCTGTTTCTAAACCACACATTTTGTCTCTGTGCAGTTTAATTCTTTCATGATTGTAGCCTACAAAACTGCTTGAACTTTTCCTGTAGAGCACACTACATGCAGTATGGTAGGAGCTAAACAACAGAAACTAGTAAAATAGTTGTACTCTAAGCAAATTATCAAACTTAACATTTTCTCTAATGTTAGAGCATTTAAGTGCATGTCAGAGACTTATTTTTTCATTATTATTAATTAATTTATTTATTTAACTGCATAAGCCACCTAGGTACAAGGGCCTTCTACATGTACAAAGCAGGGTATGTACATGGAAATTGAAGGATTCAAACCCAACCACAGGATGAAGCTTGTTAGTATTCCGTAGTCTTAACTCTGTGTGCTGCTCTGCCTGATATTTATAGTTACATGCAAAATTGAAGAAGATCTGAGAATGTGCACAGCCTAATTTTATAAGACAAACATAACTAAAGCATTATTGCAATTAAATCATTTAAAAATTGACATTTTAGTAAACAACCATGCAGCTTTATCAGAAGTATGCAGTTTTGCACTATGCATGGAAGATAATTTACAAGATTTGTGTGTTCAAACAAGATTTGGTAATGTCTAAGAGTTTATGGCATAGCAGCAAATTATGAATATTGTAATGCATTTCATTAAAAAAGCATCATTAAATACGAGTGTTACTAGTGTAAAGCTAAGGTTACAGATGATGGTGGTATTTTGCTTGGATCCTTATTGTAGAGATACATAAAATTCTGGAGATTATGTGTGGCCCAGAATTTACATAGACTCTTACTGAATAATTAATTTTCTAATAGTCATTCTTGACAGAAGGTCTGCATCCCTAAAATTTCAGTATATTAGTTTTTCATCTGCTGTAATATTGTGTAGCTGTTCTTTGCTTTGATAATACTCAATAACTAACAAAAGTTTTCAAGGAGTGCCAGAGGGAAATGTCAGCTAACCCTGGAATCCCCGTGATCACTCTGCATATGTATTTGTTATGTTTGCCACAAGTCTAAGCTGTGCCACACAGCTTTAAAACTTCTACATGGAAATATGCTGAAGTTATACAAAGAAAGGGGCTCATTCTGTAAATACTACAGACAGTATGTTTTTCATTGTAGGTGAAGGTAATTTGCTGACAGGTACAGAGAAGCCTTCATTAGCAAAATGTAATACATTTGGATCTGTACCATTTTTTAATATTTTGCAATATATTAAAACCCTGGCAAGCTCTTTTTTGGTAAAGTCATGTTCATTTTCTGATTACCCTCTTAGTCCATTTCAAAGGCATAAGGGAACTGCATCCTGTTCCTTGAACTCAAGGAGAGCAAGGCATAGAAATTAATCTTGCAGAGGCAACTAGCCCATTGCAGGACACATGCACACTCACAGCTACAGCTATTTTGTTGGACTGCCAAAGTATCTCATAAGAAGTTAAGGTACTTTACCTCCATCAGAATGGAGCGCATGCTGTTTGCTAATGTCTTCTTCAGGATTGACAGCTCTCAAAATAATTATAAAACATTCAAGAACTTTATAGACAAACAATTTTTATGGGGACTACAGTGTATATGTGTGTGATATACATGAATGTGTGTGTATACACACACATTGTAAAACACACACGACATACTATTCATTGACAAGTCAACTTCCTGAACAGAAAAAAGCTGGTACATGCAATAAGATGCCTTTCAATCAGCTAGACCAGCTTTTTTTTCTGTGCCAGATTGCATTACAGTGGCAAATGGGGAATTTGCCCTTTCCTTATTGTAGTGCGATTGCAGAGATGGTATCTATAAGTAGTAGGGGGGCTTCCCTCTGCAAAAAATTTTACTTTTACAATTAAAAAAAAATCTCATGGAATACTTATGTCAGACAAATAAAGGTCAAACGTACAGTCCTATAAATGCAAGTAAAAATAAAAGTAGCTAAGACAATCTAAGACTAACAGCTCTGGTAGTCATATATAATTCAAGCCTGAAATAAGCATTGATGTAGCTAAAATTATTTTAGGACACTTAAATCCTGGAGCAGTTCTGGGCTGTCTGCCTATGACTGCAGAACAGAGATCCATTTTTCCAAACAGAAAATTGTGACAGTGAAAAACATTAAGCAATGGGGAAGTTGTGAACAATAAACTGTTCATAAAAATTCCTAATGATTTCTGTACAGTCATAAACTTCCAAGTTTACAGAACAGGCAGCCATATAACTGCACAACCTGCAAAGGACTATATCCAAATCCAAGGTTCTTCTATGACAGAAAGCATCACCTCCAATTAAATTCTTGTCCCGTTATCTAATAATGTAGTGGTTCCAAACACAGAGCATTACAGCAATGAGAAAAGACCCATGTCTAACTGCATCTTCAGTACTCTGAAAACCCAACATTACCTAATAACACAAAGGAAATGTAGCTGTTTTGTTTCCCCATAACCAGTTACCATGAACTATAAAGACCAGATTTATTCACCAAAGTGATGCTCCATATCTGTCATCATCTGATGATGCTCCAAATCAGTTATATCACAGCATTTTAATCTTTCTGGATAAGAACAGTATAGGTAACTGTTATTTAAAATCAAAGCAATAAAACATTAATAACACTACATTTATTAGCTCTCCCAGTTATCATTCAACAAATTCTCAAACTAGACAACTTACATCCAAATTCCTCCTATTCCAATTTCTCTCATCCAGACATTCAACAATGACAGCCAGAAGTGCTTCTTTTATATTCACTACTCCTCTTCCCCCTCCCTTAAGAAAGATATTTTTGATTATGGAACCAAATTTGATCCACAGCAGCAACCAAATACTCTTCCTAGCCCATACCTCATTGCTCAGTAAGTGTACCCCCCCCCTCCAAACACACGCATTACAAGCAGCATAGCTGTTCAGTGCATAATAAACACAGTCCCACTTTTCAGAGCAATGCATGGAACTCACTCCTCATTTTTAATGGATACCACACTCTTCATAAGCTTTACTTGAAACTGAACCTGTGAACTACAATGAACGTTTCTGTCAATATGTACACGTACTCCTTGCTCAAAATACCAAGTTTAAGGGAAATGCCTACTTCTTCAGGGAAAAAAAAAAGAGAGAGATTGAGAGAGCTGACAGCTGCGTTCTTACTATGCACAAAAACAGCAGGTTTTTTTTTATTACTCAAAGGTAATAGTCAAGATGCTTGCATTCTTGATGGTAAAACACTGTGGCTAAATTGACTAAGGCTTAAAGGTGCTGTGTTCAGCATAAAGCAGCCAGGCTTTGCGGCAATCAAAGAGCTTTAATCGGTAACAGCTCCTGCTGGTGGCAAAATTCAACTACAATTGTGTAGCAGCAAACTCAATATGGCATTTTTGCAAATCTTACAGGCATCCAAGTATTTTGGGTGGCCACGGTGGTACAGCGGTTAGTGTTGACACCTCACAGCAAGAGGTTCTCCAGTTCAATCCTTGGCTGGGGTGCCTTCTGTGCGGAGTCTGCATGTCCTCCCTGTGGTCAAGTGGGTTTCCTCCTACATCCCAAAGACATGCTGTAGGTGGATTGGACACACTAAATTGACCCTAGGTGTGAGTGTGTGCATGTGTGTGCCTTCTGTGGAAGGTTGGGCACCGGGCTGGCAACTCTACACTGTATAAAAAAAAAAACTCCACTGCCAATTATGAGTAGACAGGTGATCTGCTGTGGCAACCCATAACCGGGAAAAGCTGAAAGAAGATGACAGGCATCCAAGTATTTCATGGACTTCACAGACA
The DNA here is from genome assembly GCF_019279795.1 of Protopterus annectens. Classification (NCBI taxonomy): domain Eukaryota; kingdom Metazoa; phylum Chordata; order Ceratodontiformes; family Protopteridae; genus Protopterus; species Protopterus annectens. Next base: position 347,504,986 of record NC_056738.1, on the reverse strand, counting down.
TCAGATTTTGTGTAATCATTATAGACTGTCCATACAAGTACAGACTGTTAATAACCCTGCCCTTTTCTCACTTACAGATGTGTGTTTTTGTCAATTTCTACTTCCGAAATTTGATCAGTACTCAAAACATACATAGTGGCAGCGATACCAAGAAAATGAATCCAAACACTTGCTGGAATGAGACTTCAGGAATCTGACAGGCTATGGAAGGCCCTAATGTATGTTTATTAACTTAAGAGGTCTAGGTCACAATGAACTAATGTCTCCTTTTGCCTTTCTACCACCATCCCAAAAACATTTTGCATAGCATAACTGGTGGTTATTGTATGATATAGATAAACTAATTATTCTTCAATAATCCACATCCATAATTCCAGCAGTGATTTTAATAGTGAAAATGGAAAACTTGAAAATGCAAAGGTGAAGAAAAAAAAAAAGATGACAAATACACAGTCTTCTGTGTGTGTTGGTGAAAATGCAAAAGTGGAAAGAAAAAAAAAAGATGACAAATACATAGTCTTCTGTGTGTGTTGGATGGCTGGCTGATACTTATTTCTATGGAGTACATCTGAAGTGCTGCCTTGCAATTGTTGAGTAAGAAGTTATTCCTCATTTAGCCAGATATCATCCAGTTGCAGTTTCCTGATTAATATATACAGCCAACTCATTATTTCTCTCCCTACGTTCCAGGCCTTCCTATTATGAGCTTCCATAACCCTTGATCTGGACATAAATCATTCTTTATTAAATGACTCTGAAGATGGTGCCAAAGGTGTACATTCTGACAAGGACTACAGAATACTTTGCAGTCTGCAGACGTTTGTCCATCTTCTTGCTGCTCTGTTGAAATAAAATATAAAATTTAATCTGACAACATTTTAACTTCTATATGCTATACACATATGCTTTTTTTTTGCCCTCAGATTTGGTTTTGCTCTTCCTTGACATACTGATTTTCTTCATAAAGTAAGATTTGTTTAAGGTTTCATTACAGTTGCTGAAATAAGCTAGAGCAGATTCCTACGAGAGCTATTGCTGTTGAAATCAGAAAATGTTACAGTTTTTGATCTGCTACAACTTTAAAGTCAGTAGTAGGTATTTTAATGGCCAGCAGACATTGTTAGGAAAATGACAGATGTAAAACCTTTTCAGTTTTGTTTTTTTTTTTCTTCTTCTTCTAGTTCACATTTTATTTTCCTTTCTGAGTGCAACTGTTAAGTAGTAACTATAAAAGGTCAGCCATTTTTATGTTTGCTTTGTAAAAGATAATGCAATACCTGTACTTGTATTCAGACTTGTGAGCTTTTGGTTATCAGGGAAAGAGTGGGCAACCCGAAACTCACTCACTTTCATTGGGACACTGTTACTATTCATTTGCACAACTGTGTGAATCAGAAATGGTTAAATTTAAGCTTTATATACTATAGAAATGTACAGGAAAATGAATGTTTGACTAAAAAGGTAGTACTTGTAAAAATTTGCAAAAGTGCTTTATAGTGGGTAGTGTACATGTACAAATGTTTGTGGGTTAGGTATGGGAATATAAAGAAGTTATGTAATCACCATGATGTTCCATGCTTGTAGTCCATCTCTCCCTTCATTCTGACATATGGGTTCGGAGCTGATCCGTGGCTCCAACTCAGCAGATTACAAAGCTTGAAGTCTCTAAGTTGGCTTGTGGCAAGGTAGGTATCTCATAATGCACTAGTAACAATCTCCAGATCTTGTTTGCTGCTGTCTATAACAGTGATATAAAGTATTTCCACAAGAAAAAACAAAGATGAAAGGTCTCCGACTTTAAGGAAGATAGACAATATCTTATCTCCAGATCTTCCAAGGATACATGGACGGGAGGAGTTGAGTGGGTTCGTAAGAATGAAGGGCGAGATGGACTACAAACATGGAACGTTATGGTGAGTACATAACTTCTTTATGTTCTGTAGTCCTATCTCACCTTCATTCTTACATACGGGACAGCATCCCTAGCACTTTTTTCTCAGGAGGCTCACTGGAATATACTCCTAAGAACCGTGGAACCAAAGGAGGCTCTAACCCTGGAGGCCAAGTCCAATTTGTAATGAGCAATAAAGGAATGAGGGGTAGCCCAAGTTGCTGCTGCACATATACTGTCCATTGGAATTCTGGCTTGAAAAGTGGCAGATGTGGATATAGATCTGGTGGAATGAGCTTTAATTTTAAAAGGGAGTTCTTTGCCATTAGAAGAGTAAATAAAAGATATGCAATTTGAAATCCAGTTTGATAACGTTATCTTGGAGACTGGGATTCCTTTTCTCATCTTTGAAAAAGATATAAATAATTGGTCTGATCTCCTAAACTCTTTGGTTCTATGTAGCTAGAACCTTAACTGTCTGTGTACATCAAGTTGATGAAACTTATATTCCGCTTTGTTTGTATGATTTGGAAAAAAAGACTGGCAGATCAAAAGTTTGATTAATATTTGATTGTGAACAAATCTTGAGGACGAAGGAAGGGTTAGTGTGAAGGGAAAAACTGTCTCTATGAAATATCAAGTAAGGAGGTTTGACTGAGTGCGCTTGCAGCTCTGACACTCTTCTGGCAGACGTAATGGCTACCAGAAAAAATGGTCTTCTATGAAAGGAACTTTAACTCACATGTATGTGAAGGTTCAAAAGGCGGTGAGGTAAGTTTTGAAAGAACAACATTTAGATCCCAGGGAGATATAGGTTCTTGGCAAGGTAGTGCCTTTTAAAAAAGATTTACACAATCTGTGAGCCATAAGACTAGGTTCATGTTGTCCCAAATGAAAATTGGAGATAGCTGCTAATTGAACTTTGATTGTAGCAGCAGCTGATACTTCATGAAAAAGTTCAGTTAGAAATTCTAACACTAAGGGAATGGAGGTTGTGTATGGATCTATGTTCCTAGCTTGTGCCCAGAGAGAAAATCTTTTCCATTTGCTAGCGTACAATTTTCTCGTAGAAGGTTTATGAGAAGACGTCAGGATGTGTGTAACCGCAGGGGAGAAATCATGAAGCCTGACTAGGGATGGATCAATGCTGTCAAGTTGAGGGTGTGAAGACAGGGATGGAATGTGCCTGACATATGTGTCAGAAGGTCTGGTACTGGGTCCAGAGTCCATGGATCATCCAGAAGGTAAGGCCCGAGAAAGGAGAACCAAATCTGACAAGGCCAGTAAGGAGTGATGAGAATCATTCTGCTTCCCAAGGTCTTTGCTTTCTGGATCATTTTCAATATTAGTGGAAAGGGAGGAAAAGCATAAAGAAGTCCCGCGGGCCAATTGTGGACAACTGCATCTCTGAGTGTCTTCCCTGGGGGGGAATAAGGGTGAAGTAGCTGCTGCATTTGGTGTTCATTGGGGTGGCAAATAGATAACAAGGCTGTCCCCATTTGTGGAAAATCTGTTCCGCAACTTTCTGATTCAGAGACCCACTCATGAGGCATCAAGATTGCGCTGCTGAGCTTGTCGGCCATCACATTGGTTCTCCCCGGGATATGCATTGCAACTAGAAAGCATTGGGAAGATATTGCCCAATGCCAAACATGTAGAGCCTCTCGACATAGGGGGTAGGATCTGGTTCCCCCTTGTTTGTTTATATACCATACCACTGACATATTGTCAGATTGGATTGCTATTGTCCCTAGAGGAAGAAAGTTGTGAAGTGCTTGCAGCTCTAGTAGCACTGCTCTCATCTCTAGAGCATTGATATGCAAGTGAGCCTCGTGTTCTTGCCATGTGTCTTGGACTGTCCATAGATAATGCCTCCCACCCTATCTGGAAAGCATCCGTGGTCACAGTAGCAATGGGTTGGTGAGGAATGAATGGTCTCCCTGTCATTATTTGATTGGACTGGATCCACCAATGAAGTTCCTTTTTGCAAGATTCCGTTATTAAAATGGGATGAGACAGAGGCAGTTGCTGAAGAGACCACTGGGAAAAGAGTAGCCATTGTAGAATTCTCATATGTAGTCTGGCTAGCAGAACTAGAGTTATAGTAGAGGCCATGGTTCCTAGAAGTTTGAGCACTGTCTTTGCTTTGAACTTGTGTTGGGGAAGCAGGCTGCAAATTTGTTGTCTTAGATTTTGCACTCTGAAGGAAGGCGAGCCATCATTGCAACTGTGTCTATTTCTGTGCCTATAAAAATCACATATTGAGACGGCGACAAGACAGACTTTTCCCAGTTTATAGTAATGCCTAGCTGAGTGCAGACTGGCTTGTAGAAGTAGGTGCCTGGTGGTGGCAGTCAAGAGCCAGTCGTCCAGGTACGGAAACACTTGGAATCCAAGACATCTCAAGTGAGCCGTTACTACTGCCATGCATTTGGTGAACACCCTGGGGGCTGTGGTGAGACCAAAGGGCAGAGCACGAAATTGGTAATGACTGGCTCCCAGCCAGAAGCGTAAATGACTCCTTGGTGCTCTGTACATTTTTATGTGGTAGTACGCATTTTGGAGGTCTATGGAGCACATCTAATTGTCTTTCCCTAACAGAGGGAGTATAAACTGCAGTGTTACTATTCGGAAATTGGACTTCTTCACTGATTCATTTAACTTGCTGAGATCCAAGATGGGCCTCCAGTCCCCTGTTCATTTTGGCACTAAAAAGAGTCTGGAGTAAGTTCTGAATCCTATCTGGTCTGCGAGGACAGTTTGAATGGCTCTCTTTTGATGCAACTTTGGACTTCTATAGTTGCTTGATCCCTGTGATGGGGTGGAACATCTGGAATTATCTTGGGTAGATGAGGTGGAAAAGAGAAGAGTATGGAGTATCCTCTGGAAATTATTCTTTGTACCCACTTGTCTTGTGTGATGTCATGCCAGGCTTCTGGGTACAAAGATAAGTGACCCCTGACTGGCTCCAGAGAAGTGCAGTCAGGCCTCACTTCAGGAGCACTGATAGGGACGTCCATGAAAGGCATCGCGGTCACCCAAGTTTTCTGGCCCCCCATGCCTCTAGGGTGATGTCTACCACCATTTCCTCCTCCTCTGCCTCTGGAGAAGGAATCACCTTGTGTGTCTGGGAAAAATCTCTGAGATTCTTGAACCACATATTTCCCCCTCTCAGACCTTTAGGGTATGGTCTAGAAGGGATGAAAAAAATGTACTCTCACGGCAGAGAGAGTCGTCCCTTCCTGCTTGCATCTGATGAGTGTGTCTTTTACCTTTGGTCCAAACAGAGAGGAACCGTCAAAGGAGGAATGAGTAAATGTAGATTTGAAGGGCTCCACAAAGTTACCCAAGCGCATCCAGGAGTTAACCCGCTGCCCTGCTCACTCCATCTGCTGCGTAAAATATCAGCCTCATGGAGGAGTTAACAATAGAGTTTAAGGTGGGCAACTGAGCAGTAACCCTCTCAGGGACTCCTTTAGTTAAAGTACCTTGGAGAGCATCTCCTAGCTCTTTTAGGAGATATATTTGAAGCCTAGTAAAATGGGCGAGGTAATTCAGCGATCTGAGTGTAAAAGCTGCTGAAGAAAAAATATGCTTCCCATATCTGTCCATTGTTCGATGTGTGGAGAGATGAGGAAGTTTCTGCTAGTTCCTTCTTTGTGGCTGCTGCTGCCACCACCATGGCTTCTACAGGCACACACCTTTGGCCAGAAACTCTAGTTCCCTAGGAGCTGAAAGGAATTTGTTCGGCATTCTGGGGACTGGTTCCATGGTGTCAGGAGTTTCCCACACCTTTTGACTCACCAAATCTAACAGCTCATCGAAAGGTGGAGACACCCAAGAGGCTGAAGGTTGAGGCCCGAAAGCCTTCAGGTATACTGACTCATCAGAAAGGGTGATGGTGGGCCAACTGCCTCTCTGTTTCAGGATCTCTAGGATATCGACAAAAGAGATATCATCAGAGGACGACCTAGGGGACCCTTCTGATTCATGGAGGTCAGTGTCAGAGGTAACAGACTCATCAGGGGAGTCTACATGTTTCCTCTTGCAAGTTTTCTTCTGGGGAGGCTCCTCAAAAGGGTATTCTGGGGAGGTCTCAGAAGACTGGGGGCCACCCAAGGGGGGCTACTGAGGCTGTGGGTCTCTGCTGTCATGAGAGAGGCATGGTGCTGAGACAGAGGTCGGAGCTTGAAGGGGAAGAACATCGGTACCTTTGTGTAGAGCTGAAGATCTAGTCAGCATGCTCCTTATCATAAAACAAAAAACACAGCTGTCGAGGAGGTAGTTCCAAACGTTTACTAATAAATAGATGGCACAAATAACATACAAGACTGTAGACTTAAAGCGCTTTTCGTTTGCACTAAAGCAAACTTCTTCAGAAGTCCATAAAATTAAAACCGACACAATTTAAATTGCGGCACTGCTGACGTCACAAACACATTACCTTTACGGAAATGGACAACTTAAAGTTGTAAAACTTAAAACCACTCAAAAACCAAAACAATAATATACTGACAACCACAAAAAATGTAAGTATTCAACTTGACCCTATTTTAACAAATATGTGTCTCATTTACCCGATTTAAATTTGACTTAGACACTTACTTGAACATTTACGTTAATGAAGGGTCAGTATACTTTAAATAGTTAGAATACAGTATCTAAGATACAAGACCAGCATTTTACAGCAAGTGATATAAATTAAATAGCAATTATGTTAATTAAACAAATTAAAATCAAGTGTAATTTTGCCACTAAGTAATCATGTCTTTTCAAAGCAAGTCTTTCTTAACCATGTTGTTTAATTATGACTTTGTAAACCTGTGATGTACCATCTACCCATGTTTTTATTTTTCAAAATAGAACTTATGGAGCACATGTCATTCAACCCAGGGGGTCTACATGCTTCAAGACTGATTTGCCATGCCAATTCCAGTTCTTCTAAGAGAATTGGCATTGGACCACCTCTTATAGATGGAACTATCTGGTCTATGGCCATGCAAGTGAAACCGTGACCAGGGAAAGCATATACATGCTTTGCAAGTGCATTTTCTCTCTTTCCCTTATTGATTGCATACTGATGCTCATAAACTCTCTCACGGAGTTTACGTTCCGTTTTCCCGATGTAGAAGGCAAAACACTGTTTATATTTAGCAAGACAGACTGTAAACTTACACTGGCAATTGAGCTTGAATCTGACCTTGTATTGCAAATTGTTGACCACAAATGTACTAGATGTTACCATGCACTTGCAATAATTACATGCCTCACATTTAAACATACCAGTTGATCTTGTAGTGTGGGAATTTGCTGACTCAAGAACATTTTTCAAGTTCCTGCCCCTTCTAAAGCTCGTATAAGGTGTGTCACCCAATTTATCCCATAATACTGGTGATGTCTTAAATAACTCCCAATTTTTCTTTAGGATACCTATTACTAAGTGGCTATCACTGCTAAATGTAGTGATAAACTTCAAACATGAATCACTATCCATACTTAATGTCCTGCTGTTGTTACTGCATGGAAAGACTACCCTTTCAGCAAGTTCACCCGATATACCAGTACCTGCCTCAGACTGAGATTTAACCATTAAAATCAGTGAATAGACCCTGTTGTGTCTTATCAGTAACCTCATCTGTCAACCTATCAATCAGGTCCTCTGGGTATCCATGACTCAAGAACATAAGCTTGAGACGGTCACATTCCGCAAGGAAATCGCACAGTTGTGTATTAATACGTGCCGCTCTTACTAATTGGCCTTTTACAACTAAGCGTTTCTGGTAGAAGGGGTGACAGCTGGAGAAATGAAGGAAGTCATTTGAGTACATTGCCTTTCTATATATACTTGCTTGAAAACAGCGTTGTGATCTATTCTTTACTAACATCAGATCTAAATATGCTATCCCCTCCATGTCAAACGAGGAAGTAAACCTAAGGAAATCAGTTGTACCATTTAAATAGTGAACAAGCTCAGTAGCTTCCTGGGCTGAACCTTTTATCAAGATGAAGATATCGTCCAAAAACCTAGTATAGTATATTATTTTACTAGCTAGGTTGAGATTTTTGAAAACAAACTCGCGTTCCCATTGGGCCATAACCATATTGGCGAAACTCCCCCCACAAGGAGAGCCCATAGCGACACCCGATTTTTGCAGGTAGAAGGATTCACCAAATAAAAAGAAGTTTTTTGTCAAAACCAAATCCAGTAATTCAATGATTAAACTAATTTCACTATTTGGGGCTCCATTCTGTTTTAATCTGATGGCTGCCCAATCAATACCTAAAGAGTGGGGTATACAGGTGTAAAGGTCCTTGACGTCTATAGCCAGGAAGTTGTAATCATCACTGTAATCAAGCTTGTTTAATTCACCTAAAAAGGACCAAGAATCCTTACACACCTGTACTTTTGTTGATAGATACTTTTTTAACAAGCCATCGACGAATTTCGCTATGGGGTAAGTAGGTGAGGTCCTACCATCGATTAGCGGGCACATTGGTGGCTGGACTAAGCTCTTATGCAGTTTGGGAATACCAAACAAATATGGATAACGTGGGTATGATACAGAGAGGTAATTAAAATTTTTTTGGTCAATCCTACCATCAATAAACAGGTCTTTGATACACGTATTAATCAATTGATAAGCTCCATTCACCTCAGAATGCGAACTTGCCTGGTAGGCTGGAGTATTGAGCAACTCCTCCATTCGTGAGGTATAATCATTGATGTCAAATATTTCTAACCCTCCACCTTTATCCGGCTTACATACCCTTATTTTCTGGGATCTAATAAATGCCAGAAAGTCCCTTTCATCACTGGTGGTGTTTGATTTGGCGATATTTTTGTTGGACCGGGCAATCTGTCTAATGTCAAGTTCACATATTTGCTCAAACATTTGTAGAACTGGGTTTAATGAGGGATTAAATGTAAAAGAGACAAAGAGGGGATCAGCACTATGTAAAGCTTTACCCATCAACAAGGAAAGGTTCAACTTCCTCACATAAAGTTTAACATCGATGATTGTTTTTACTAAGTTCAGTTTCTGTGTAGGTACAAAAGTATTACCTTTTGCCAACAAGTCAGCCATGTCCATAGTGATGGTGGAACTAGAGTAGTTGTAAATCTTAAAATCTCCCTTTCGGTTGGAAATTAATAGTGGATGACAAGGATTGCGGACAGTTTTTTGCTCATTTTCCTCGAGTTCAGCCAAAGCACCCATGACACTATCAAATGGGTGCTGGGTAGATAGTACATCATAGGTTTACAAAGTCATAATTAAATGACATGGTTAAGAAAGACTTGCTTTGAAAAGACATGATTACTTAGTGGCAAAATTTTACTTGATTTTAATTTAATTAACATAATTGCTATTTAATTTATATAACTTGCTGTTAAATGCTGGTCTTGTATCTTAGAAGCTGTATTCTAACTGTTTAAAGTATACTGACCCTTCATTAACGTAAATTTTCAAGTAAGTGTCTAAGTTAAATTTAAATTGGGTAAATGAGACACATATTTGTTAAAATAGGGTCAAGTTCAATACTTACATTTTTTGTGGTTGTCAGTATATTATTGTTTTGGTTTTTAATGAGTGGTTTTAAGTTTTACAAGTTTAAGTTGTCCATTTCCGTAAAGGTAATGTGTTTGTGACGTCAGCAGTGCCGCAATTTAAATTGTGCCGGTTTTAATTTTATGGACTTCTGAAGTTTGCTTTAGTGCAAACGAAAAGCGCTTTAAGTCTACAGTCTTGTATGTTATTTGTGCCATCCATTTATTAGTAAACGTTTGGAACTACCTCCTCGACAGCTGTGTTTGTTGTTTTATGAGTTGTTGGTTAAGTTGGTGAATTTTTTTGGTTATGTAGTCTGGAGCAGCTGCAAGTCAGGTTTTGTTCCCTACAGCTTGTGAAGTTCTAAATGAGAGCAACAAGGATATTGGTCCTAATAACAGTGAAAACAATGTCATCAATGAAGCCGATAACACTGTTACGGACTGTAATGTCACACTTGGTAAAACTGGAACCATCATTTCAAATAGTAGAATTGAGTCTTTTTTCAATTCCTTCACCACTCAGAGTTCATTATGAAGAGACTCGATCAATTGGACAGAAATCAGCGCTTGGTGTGCAGTCAAAATCAGCTGCGAAATGGTAACCTGGTGTTCCCGGAAACAGATATGGCATATTCAGCTATCAGTCCGGGTGACTTTGTGGCTGGTTCCGAGTCTTGTCATGCTTCTGGACCTATTGCTCGACCAATGATTGACACCAACTACAAATCTTGGCCAAATCCACCTAGTGCCTACACGGTCTAGTGAATAGACACCAGCTGCCTGTCTAGATAAACCAGAATCTAGCCACCTGAATACCCGGCAAACTCATCCACAACAGCGGATTCAAGTTCCACCAGTGACGGTGAATGAAACATCTATTTTAGGCGGTAATAACAGGATTGAGGAGTTGAACAACATCAGTCCTCTGCAGCTGTCACTGGACACCTGGTTGACTGAAAAAAATTCTTTTTCCAGCGGCCTTAATGCGAGACCAATACAAAACTCATCAGATGGAGGTAATAATACTTATTCCACCATTGTAGCTGATCTAAAACTGTTTGACTCTTATTTAAAGTAAAAAAACTACAGTTGGAAATCGCATATTTCCAAGAAAGTCTTAAACTAAAGGTGGTACCGAAGGGTCTCAGATGCCACCATTTCCCGACAGGGATGGAAGTGGGTTCACCTTTTCATGTGGATTTGGTTAATCTGTTCGACCGCCAGGGCCTGGAACTTCTAGAGGTCATCATTAAACATTACAACTTATGGGTGGTCAACCTAAGTCTGTGTCTGAATTAGATGTGAAAATTAAACGTGACCTCAATTTCGACCGTTACAAATTTGAATACGGTCGTATTTTTTCCAGTATAAATGACCACATGGTAAAATTAAAAGCTACTAAAATTAAAAAGTTGAGACCTAAAAGCATATGAGCAGTGTTTAGCTTACCCTAAACCATCCCCAGCTCAGGTATGGCTTAAGTCTAGCCATCACATCAATGGTGGATCACCGGGAAGTGTTGGCCTGGTTAGCGGTACTGGGAATCATAACTCTAATCAAGTGGATTCCAGCACAGAAGTGCCACTTACCAGTGATGAACCCAGAGACAGTTTGAGTCAAAGTGATTTGGAAGAAGAAATGGGTGTCAGGCGAAGTGAAAGAATACATAAAGCATCTAAAACCATCAGCGACTCAGAGCCCCAAGACGACCACAACCAAAAACGGGATTTTCAGGAGGATGTTCGGAGGGGAGCAAGGCTGAAGCAACGATCCCATTCCTCGAACAACAGAAACAAGAAGTGGAGGAAATAGGTCCGGAGCACACCCTCAGTTTTGAATTTGAACAAGTCAGACGCCCCCTTGATCAAGACAGTTTGATCAGGGGTACAGGGTGCCATGGTTGATTATTGTGAAAATAGACCTAGTGTTGGCCTTGGCCAGCACCCATTAGATAGTGTCACGGGTGCTTTGGCTGAACTCGAGGAAAATGAGCAAAAAACAGTCAGCAATCCTTGTTGTCCACTATTAATTTCCAACCGTAAGGGAGATTTTAAGATTTACAACTACTTTAGTTCCATCATTACTATGGACATGGATGACTTGTTGGCAAAAGGTAATACTTTTGTACCTACACAGAAACTGAACTTAGTAAAAACAATCATCGATGTTAAACTTTATGTGAGGAAGTTGAACCTTTCCTTGTTGATGGGTAAATCTTTACATAGTGCTGATCTCCCCTCTGTCTCTAGTACATTTAATCCCTCATTAAACCCAGTTCTACAAACGTTTGAGCAAATTTGTGAACTTGACATTAGGCAGATTGACCGGTCCAACAAAAATATCATCAAATCAACCACCACCAGTGATGAAAGGGACTTTGGCATTTATTAGATCCCAGAAAATAAGGGTATGTAAGGCAGAGGGTTAGCAATATTTGACATCAATGATTATACCTCACGAATGGAGGAGTTACTCAATACTCCAGCCTACCAGGCAAGTTCGCGTTCTGAGGTGAATGGAGCTTATCAGTTGATTAATACATGTATCAAAGACCTGTTTATTGATGGTAGGATTGACCAACAAATTTTTAATTACCTTTCTGTATCATACCCACGTTATCCATATTTGTTTGGTATTCCCAAACTGCATAAGAGCTTAGTCCAGCCACCTATGCGCCTGCTAATCGATGGTCGGAACTCACCCACTTACCCATAGTGAAATTCGTCGATGGCTTGTTAAAAAAGTATCTATCAACAGAAGTACAGGTGTGTAAGGATTCTTGGTCCTTTTTAGGCAAATTAAACAAGCTTGATTACAACTTCCTGACTATAGACGTCAAGGGCCTTTACACCTGTATACCCCACTCTTTAGGTATTGATTGGGCAGCCATCAGATTAAAACAGAATGGAGCCCAAACAGTGAAATTAGTTTAATCATTGAATTACTGGATTTGGTTTTGACAAAAAACTTCTTTTTATTTGGTGAATCCTTCTACCTGCAAAAATCGGGTGTCGCTATGGGCTCTCCTTGTGGGGGGAGTTTCGCCAATATGGTTATGGCCCAATGGGAACGTGACTTTGTTTTCAAAAATCTCAACTTAGCTAGTAAAATAATATACTATACTAGGTTTTTGGACGATATCTTCATCTTGATAAAAGGTTCAGCCCAGGAAGCTACTGAGCTCGTTCACTATTTAAATGGTACAACTGACTTCCTTAGGTTTACTTCCTTGTTTGACACGGAGAGGATAGCATATTTAAATCTGATGTTAGTAAAGAATAGATCACAATGCTGTTTTCAAGCAAGTATATATAGGAAGGCAACGTACTCAAATGACTTCCTTCATTTCTCCAGCTGTCACCCCTTCTACCAGAAACGCTCAGTTGTAAAAGGCCAATTAGTAAGAGTGGCACGTATTAATACACAACTGTGCGATTTCCTTGCGGAATGTGACCATCTCAAGCTTATGTTCGTGAGTCGTGGATACCCAGAGGACCTGATTGATAGGTTGACAGACGAGGTTACTGATAAAAGACACAACAGGGTCTATTCACTGATTTTAATGGTTAAATCTCAGTCTGAGGCAGGTACTGGTATATCGGGTGAACTTGCTGAAAGGGTAGTCTTTCCATGCAGTAACAACAGCAGGACATTAAGTATGGATAGTGATTCATGTTTGAAGTTTATCACTACATTTAGCAGTGATAGCCACTTAGTAATAGGTATCCTAAAGAAAAATTGGGAGTTATTTAAGACATCACCAGTATTATGGGATAAATTGGGTGACACACCTTATACGAGCTTTAGAAGGGGCAGGAACTTGAAAAATGTTCTTGAGTCAGCAAATTCCCACACTACAAGATCAACTCGTATGTTTAAATGCGAGGCATGTAATTATTGCAAGTACATGGTAACATCTAGTACATTTGTGGTCAACAATTTGCAATACAAGGTCAGATTCAAGCTCAATTGCCAGTCTAAGTTTATAGTTTATCTTGCTAAATGTAAGCAGTGTTTTGCCTTCTACATCGGGAAAATGGAATGTAAACTCCGTGAGAGGGTTTATGAGCATCAGTATGCAATCAATAAGGGAAAGATAGAAAATGCACTTGCAAAGCATGTACACTCTTTCCCTGGTCACGGTTTCACTTACATGGCCATAGACCAGATAGTTCCATCTATAAGAGGTGGTCCAATGCCAATTCTCTTAGAAGAACTGGAATTGGCATGGCAAATCAGGCTTGAAGCATGTAGACCTCCGTGTTGAATGACATGCACTCCATAAGTTGTATTTTGAAAAATAAAAACATGGGTAGATAGTACATCACAGGTTTACAAAGTCATAATTAAACAACATGGTTAAGAAAGACTTGCTTTGAAAAGACATGATTACTTAGCGGCAAAATTTCACTTGATTTTAATTTAATTAACATAATTGCTATTTAATTTATATAACTTGCTGTTAAATGCTGGTCTTGTATCTTAGATGCTGTATTTTAACTGTATAAAGTATACCGACCCTTCATTAACGTAAATTTTCAAATAAGTGTCTAAGTTAAATTTAAATCGGGTAAATGAGACACATTTGTTAAAACAGGGTCAAGTTTAATACTTACATTTTTTGTGGTTGTCAATATATTATTGTTTTGGTTTTTAATGAGTGGTTTTAAGTTTTACAACTTTAAGTTGTCCATTTCCATAAAGGTAATGTGTTTGTGACGTCAGCAGTGCCACAATTTAAATTGTGTCGGTTTTAATTTTATGGACTTCTGAAGAAGCTTGCTTTAGTGCAAACGAAAAGCACTTTAAGTCTACAGTCTTGTATGTTATTTGTCCCATCTATTTATTAGTAAACGTTTGGAACTACCTCCTCGACAGCTGTGTTTTTTGTTTTATGAGTTTTTGGTTACGATGGTGAATTTTTTATATTATGCTCCTTATCATCTCGAAGGCAAATTCCCCCCGGCTCCAAGGACCCTACCAGTTCCGAAGAAGTGGAAGTAGCCCCCGGCTCTAAAGCGATTGGCTCAGAGACAGATGTAGGATCTGAGCTCAGCCGAGCCAATGCACTGAAAGATAGGCTCAGAACCAAAGAAATTCAGGTCCAAGCATCCCCATCGGGACCAACTGGTGAGCTGCAGCTCCTAGACACCAGGGACAGCACTGGTGTCAGAGTGTAACTCGGCTCTGAGACAGCCATTTGTGGTCCTGGAACTGACTGTTCCACAACAAACGGCACCGATATATCTGGCTCCAAAAGACTGTATGGCTCAGAGGAGGAACAGAAGCAGGAAATACAGCCTTAGACAGCTCCAGAACTGATTGGGTTGGAGCCGACAAATTTGCTAGCGCCAACTACTTCAAAAGTCTAAGCACCACCCTCTCGACATCCTCCTCAGAAAGACATCTGGAAGATGAGGTAAGGGATCAAGATCTCTGCAAAATTGGAGATCTGAGAGTCAGGGGTACTGGTAATAAGTCTTTAGACCGGCTCCGAAAAACTTGGGGCTGAAACTGGAAGGTCTATATCAATAACCTCAACCAGCTCTGAAGACAGGGGAACCGAAGAGGTAGGTGGTTTGTCAATTTTGGCAACTTTCACTGGAGGTCCTGATTTAACAGTCGGTGTAGGAGACTGTCTTTTCACCAACTTAACCTTGTCTTTTTTAGGAGGAGGAGACCTGGAGTGAGAAAAGGAAGAACTAGCTAAATCCTCCTGAAAGGAAGGTTTTTAAGGAGACCTTTCAAAATCAATCAGTTTATTCTTCCTTTCCTGGGAACTAAAAAAAATGGCAAAAAGTACATGTCTCCTGTAGATGTATGGCTCCCAAACAAACACAAATACTATACCCGTCAGGGACATTTTTTGTGAACATTTTAGGCATTTCTTGAAACCCGAAGGTTTATGGTCTTTAGTTTCCTTAGACATAACTATATCAGCAACAATCACAGACTATAAATGTAGAAAGATAAGAAGAGAGTACTAGGTCCTCTAACTTAAACAGGCCTAGCCCTGAACAGAGGGGTAGGCGAGATAGAGAAAAAAAACTAGCACACTAGAAATTAAGGGGTACCACTAAGGAAGGCCTGCTGAAGTGATGGCCAACAATTAGCAACAACAATTTGCAATAAAACTTCAAAAACACACTACTCGCAAGATAACAGTAAGCTATTATACTAAACTAACTATTATAGTCAAAAAAAGATATCTGAAGAAGAAAATATTCCAACTTAGTCACGGCCAAGAAAGAGAACACTTCTGAACTCGAAGAGCAGCAAACGAGATCTGGGGATTGTTACTAGTGCATTATGGGATACCTACCTTGCCATGAGCCAATTTAGAGACTTCGAGCTTTGTAATCGGCCGAGTCGGAGGATCGGCTCCAAACTCATATGTAAGAATGAAGGTAAGATAGGACTACAGAACATTTTATGTTTTGCTTGATTGGTGTTGCAGGTGCCCTTTGTCCTTTTTTCTTGATTAGTGGTACTGTTAAGGAAAAGGTTTTTTAGCAACAATGAGTAGGGTTAGCACAAGTAAGGTAGTGTGGGGGGGGGGTGAAACTGTCATGAAGTCTCACAATCCAAACCTATGAGCAGCATAACTAATTATTATTTATTTAAGCTTGAATGCTCTCTTGGGGCATACACTTAATAGTTATGACTGTCAAATCACACTCTCATTCACTTACAAAGCAAGTACTGACAATAACTGTCAAGTTTGAGAATCCTCAGTAGATGTGTCCAGGACTAGTTTGCACTGAGTCTTACATATTTGTTTCCTACACGAGTTATTCAATCTTTAAAAAGTGCTTGCAGAAATGTAAATGCATAGCTAGAATAAAGTGGAATTTTAAGCTTTAGCACCTTTTTAATTTCCTTTCTTTCATTTGTCAAAGTATCAGATTCCTGGTTTGTAAAGCTCAGCTAATTAATAGTTACTGTCAGAGGCACAAGAAATAACACACTTCTGGTACAGGACGACAAGAAGACTGTGGATTCTATTCCTATTCCAGGTGAATGGATTGCAGACACTACAGTGCAGTATTACAGGGTGCCATACTACTGTGTCCGCCATCCTTTAGATAAGATGTTAAACCAAGGTCCTATCTCCTGGAGCTGGTGGTAGCTCAACTGGATGAAAAAAAAAATCACATGGCATCTATCAAAAAGAGAAGGGGAAGTTCCCTAATATCCTGGCTAAATTTCCCCTAGTGGAAAAAAATACCACCTTGGATCTCACCAGAAAAGACATCACTAGCCTAGTAGCTCTGACTCGGTTTCTTTACCTTCAGTCTACCAAAGGCACAATAGTTTTATGGCCCCAGGGTAGGAAGGAATTGTAAATTTTCAGACTGAACAGCTTTATGACTCTAATAGGTTTGAAATAACACAACAAAAAGCTCGATGGATCTTGCTGTGTGTGATTTCCTTGTCAAGTACTGAAATATGATGGGCAAAATGATGCGAGAGCAAGGGAGGCAAAGTCAGAAAAGTACCATATTTTATTCAGTACTAAAGTGGTGTGCACAAAGTGGAGATGTAAATGAGAAAACTGACAAGTATAGAAATGCCACTGGGTGCAATCTGCTTTCATACTTTTAAACATGTGGAAAGATGGCAGACATTCTGTAGGAAGAAAAAAAAATTCCTTTCCCCATAGGAATTGAGGTTAATTGTCATTCAAAGTATTCTCTGTACTGTTCACTTAAAATTACACATCAAACAGTGCACCACATTGTGTATACAAACTCTGTTGGAACTCTGTCACAGTATTACTGTAAACATTAGTCTAGATGTCCAAAACTGAAACATTGCTTTGCTCTGAAAGTGCTGCCTTGCTGTTCAGTTTCACAATTTGTCCTGACTTAAAGGACTGCTTTAGACAAAAGTTTATGAAACAGTAACACTTTCCTACTAAATTTTACACTTAAAAGCAGAAATACATTAAAGTGAACCAATCATAGGTATTCAACTGAAAGCACAGTGAACTCAGTCACTGAAAACTAGCCAAATGCAGATTCCTGCTATTTTTTTTAACATGATTATACCACATCACATTGGAGGTGTCTGTATGGGTTTAACTAGTTTAGATGACTACAAGAACAATTAGTAAACTAGTGCTTACTAAGTTCCCAAGACGACATGGATGTTCATTCAAACCTCTGTTTGGAACTACAAGGCCTGACACAGATTTGTTTAAAAAAAAGTCTGAACTGCTAACTGCAAATGATACCAAAACTAGCAGACTGGGCATAATTTTAGGTATCAATGTACATTGAGGCATTTTCCAGTAGATCTCAACAGATAGCTGTGGATGGTGTTTCTGTTTTGCTTCCTTCATATAACTAGCACATGCGCTATGCATTTCAGATTTTTTTGCACAGTATTTGTATTTAACAATTTTCCAAATATAACCAAAAAGATGCATCTCATCTAACATCATGCAAACATTTTGTTTGAAAATGCAGAAATGAGTGATAGTATGATATTTAACTGGTATTGTTTTACTACAGTACAAACTTAAATACATTTCACTTCATCATATTGCATGTGCGACAGAGAGTACACTGAAATTAGTAAGATGCGCCCCCCCCCCCCCACCAAAAAGAAACTCCTCTCTACTGTTTGGTAATAGTTGTGGTGACATCTGTATCTGCTGCTAATTTCTCACTGCTTGAGAAAAAGATACATTACTACTTATTTAATGTGTAAAACAGGTTTGCTTGTGCATGTTCACTTCGCATTTAACATAGAGGACTAAAACTATGTGCTGCTTTATGTAGTCCAGGGTATGAGCCCTTCAGCCTCCATTTACCTGCTGTCAGATTCTGTGCAAATCATTTAATTGGACAAGTGCTCCCAGGCTGACCCTGAAAAGGGATACCTTTGCCTATTGGGCTTACCCAGTTAAATAAATTTTGTTTTCAAATGATGAAGTTATTAGCAGCATCATTAGTGTGATAGTTGTAAGACGGTTTTATTATATGATAGTAATACTATAACATTTGACTTACTGAAATGCGAAACGTTGGTCTTGTGATGTGCTTTAGCAAGTTGTTTTCTGAACTCTGCTACTGTTACAGGCATTCATAGAAATACAGAAGTCTGCAAGGACTGATGCAACACACTTCAGGTAAGTAGACATTTATGATGGTGGAACAAAGATGCCACACCACCCATTCCATTGCATAAAACAATGATGCTGTGGCTAGATCACTGTCAAAGAAAAAGGCACATGAAGTCTGTCACAGAACACCTCAGTTCAGCAGATGTCTTTACAATTACTGCAGCCATGATCACATCAGCTATTGCCCAAGAGGAACTAATTCTAAACACTTTAAAAGCATGGTGCAGTGCCAGCATTCCAAGTCACCACTTAAACATCCTTAAATACATAGCAAATTGCAACAATATTCAAAGGGAATGGGGTCCTTACCAAAAAGCAGACACACAAAAACTACTTCTAAAGAATATACAAAAATACAAAGGAAGATCTTTCTGATACTGTAATAGGGCAGAGTTGTGTGTTACTGTGCATTATATCCACTCCTACAGATGCTAACTTGGTGTTGATCATTTTTGTGTGTGTGCTGGAGGGAGGCAAGTTTTACATTGCCAGCACAACTGAAAGGAGTGAATCACTAGAGTGTGAAGACTATAGTATTTGTCAGTGACAAGTCCTTTAATATTCCTCTTTGTGGCAGCATTGATAACCATGCCCTCCATGTAGCTTGCTGGGCAAATGTCCCATCCCTAATCATTGACACAAAGACTGGCCATATGAGATGGCAGCAAAGTGTGCTTTTTTTAATCACTTTCAGAAAACATGTGCTTCTTTCAGGAAAGGGGAGAACATAATCCAACTCACCCATACCAATCCTTATGAGTTGGAACACTTCGTCAGAGATGTATCTTAAATATCAGATTTCCTTGCGCAGCAGTCAAGTGGTTCCACTGGCACTACATTGCAGTCCCTGATACAAGAATGGTTCACAGAGCTAAAATTCCACATTAGAGTCATTGATGATCACTACAAATATATAATAGAGACCATCACGATAATGCAGTCAGAAGAGGACTTCAGTAGTATCAGTGCATGACTGTAGCAGATTAGTCAGAATCCCTTTGGCACTAGCAGCTGACTTTCTGAACATGATAAATCCTCTGGTTAAGCAGAAGTGAATCTTCCTCCAAAAGTCCTACCACTGGCATTTATTGGTAAACCTCTTGGACGACAATACTTCAACTACTTTCATCATCTTCATGAGCTGCCCTGCAATGGATTCTTACCATCTTGCTACACTGAACACTTCTAAGAACATTATTTTGAGATGCCTGTTTTTTTGTTGTAGAACCAAAGTTTTGTGCTAAGAGACTAGGAACTGCATATCAACCAGAACTTGAAGACCCTCCCAAAAAAGATCAACATTTGATGCTCGACAGTAATGGACCAGAATGAAAACTCCCATCCAAGTACTAACAGCGACCAAAGAACTGTGCTGAATGCAAATGAGATCATTTTCAGGTTCTAGACAAATATGCTCCGATTAAAGAAGCGTTCAAGTTAGAAATTTGGAAACTGTCAGGCCTGATATACAAGTGAAAGTAACTCGCTCACCATTAATGACAAACTGCTGCTACACCCTTTTATACACATGGTTGTATATTGCTAACAAATACCTGTATATGTGTATACAATTTTCATTTGCTCAGATACGTAAATGCTTGTTTGTATCTTGAGCTTTGGCACAAATATTGGGTGCTTACCACCAACCTTTTCCTACTAAACATATGGTTGATGCACACAGTACATACTCTCAGCAAAAGAAAGTTTAGCTAATGGTGTGCATACATGTGCCAATACGCTGACAAGGAATAAGGCCTGCTGCATCATACTAGGACGAAAAGTGGAATGACTAGCAAGTTAAAAACAAAAGAAATTGTGTGTTTTGTGATGCATACGGATATAAAATGGAATTTGAATTGAACAATGGTACAATCATGCAGTTCACTATATGTGAAATGGAAGTTAAATTGCCTCAATCAGGGCAAACCTGTATCCCTGGATAAACCCAGCTCATGAATAAGAACCCATAATATTGCAAATAATTCTGCTGTTGTCAAATGAGAGATTTTCTAAAGTGTACTTAAATGTGAGAGACCACAAAGCAACCTGTGGTACACAAACTATAAACTAGGCAGCAGACAGACTAATGAGGTTTGACAGACTGAAGGTTCAAAGGGATTGGAATTACTGATGTAGCAAGTGTAAGCTACTGAATAGAGAAGACCTGTATGTGGGTCTGTGATATCAGGCACATAGGAAGATAGGGAGGCTGCAAGCAGGTTGGGAGGGAATTCAGAATGATAGTTTAGGAACTGAAAGCAGAATACTTTGGGCCAAGGTAGTAAGAGGGGAAACAGCAAGGGAAGGAGGGGTATAAAGTGTACAGTGAGTAACTGGCTTTGAACAGGCAGAGAAGAGCAGGTATCAGGAAAGTACAGAGGGGAATGAGGCAGGGAAGTGACCCCCATTGTGGGGTTAGAGTGGGGATCAAAAGGAGGTGAGGACTTGAAAAAGTTACAAATCAGGAAGCCAAGTCTGGAAAATTGTGGAAAGAGTATGATGGTGGTGGGAGAGTAAGACCGGAGCAAAAGGAATGGTATGGACTGAGGTAGGAAGGTTAAGTGATGAGTAAGGAAATGATGTCTGGCACAGGAAGGTGCAAGAGGGTTTAGTGAGAGAAGACTGTCAACAAGGAAACTGAAGTCATGGCAAGACAGAGGAGACAACATGTTATACTAATGAGTAAAGAAATGTCTAATATGGTAACCAGAGGGATGAGTGGATGCAAGTTTGCACACCTGTAAAAATAACCTGTGAGAGGACAGAACAATCAAAGTGGTAACAAGGACATCCAGGGACGTGGCACAGAGATGCCAAGACAGGATTTAGGGGAAGCATTCCTTGTAGTAGCATCTATGTCAGACTGAAAACTAAGGAGAGGTTTAGATAGTACAATGGCTGGCTGTGGCAATGGAGCACGAGAAGGGCTTAGTCCTAGTAGGTGAATAGTGAACTCAGTAGCACAGAGAAAGGAGAATGTTAGTACGTCGACTCCAATATTCTGGCAAGTATCTGTTAATCTGCTTCCTGCCTAATATTAGCAAGTGCTGACAGAGTTAGAAAAGTATAAAATATGTTCCGAGTAGAAAGTTTTATCATGGAATTTTGAACTCATGCATAATATGGAATGCCATAAACAAATAGTGAGACCACCTTACTTAGCAAAATTAATACTGTACTGTTCATTTTTAATTGGTCAGTGGTTGTTCTACGATTGTTCAATAATGTTGCTTTTAACAAAAGCATAAAATAGCATGCATTCGGTAGTTCAAGGAGAGAGGATCTTGATTTCCTAGTCTCCCACATCTCTCTGTGCAATTAAAGGAGATTGTTACTTTCTACTAAACAGTTTCATGATAAAATTATTTGGTACCTTAACAGTTTATCTGCTGGGGCATTAGAAATTGCCACTGGGCCCAAAAGAGAGCGAGAGGTTTTCTGTCCTGCAAGGTTTTGATGTACTGAGACAATTTTAAAATCTCAGCAGTGTCTAAATTCTCTACAGGTAAGCTTTACTAAAATTTTCTTCACTAATTAAGAGTGCATGTGAGCAGGTAAACTGTATGCATCTGGTATACTGGCAGGGCCAGCCTTAGCTGAAATGGCGCCCTAGGCGAAGTAGTACACTGGTAACCCTTAAGCCCCACCCACACCATTCTCAAGGAACACCCCTATTTGAGCCATGCCCACATGTAGGTCACGCCCACAAAAGCCACTCCAGTCATTTCTTTCAATTTTTTTAAATGCTTGAAAAATCAGTGAATACTTTGTCATAGTGTAACAAAGGGAGCAAGCCTTACACACCAGCACATCACTGACCAGCATGTACAACAAACACTGGGCACTGACTGACCGTAATCAAATATATAGCATAAACGTAGTGTTACAATGCACAAGATCGACAGCAATCTGTTCTGACAGACAGAATAAGGGGCAGCAAAGAGGTTTACTAATGGATGAGCACAACAGTTTTAGAGTTTGGATAAGTATGTTCACCTTTTACATATGCCAATAGTTGTCCATCACCTCTACCAAACTTAGCAGCATATCTTGTTAGGTTGGAACACCACTTCAATAATCAATACAATGGTATTCCAGCAGAAAGGCAATCCAATCCACACACACACACACACACATACACACACGGGTGTAGGGCACTGGATCAAATGTGCATCTACACAAACACACAGAATCCTGATATGAAAATGTTGACACTACAAATGCAGACACATTCTGCATATGTTCCAGGGACTGCCTGGCAGTGGAGCAAACCAACTCCACCCCCACACCCCCTGCTAATTACATACAACTTCAAGATCACACAATCCCTGGGGAAAGGGAAATTCCCCTATCCAGACATTGTTAATCTCACACACCTATCAACCATCTGTGTGCATTGATCAAATGGTGTCAGCCAAGCAGATGTTGGTGTAGGTGCGCAGTCAGTCCAGTTCCCTATAACCATAGATCTACAGAGACAGGCTTGCAGAAAGATAAATAGCTAGATTAGATATCGGACTGAGTTTAGAAAGTCTTAACCATAAAGACTTTTTCTACCTAAGCATAAGGAAATATGGCAGGCTGCAACATACAAAATGGGATCATAAAGAATAAGAAAATTTATGGTCATCAATCTGCAGTGGTCATTATCAGTGTAACTCAAAACAGACATCTATTAATACTAAGCCACAGAACAGGAAGCAGAACTGCAGCTTCGTGATTTCAGCATACCACAACAAATTCATGCATTGTGTGCATAGCAAACAGGTACCCTCTTGGGACTGTAGCTTCCCTCTGTAGCTACCAGACATTTATGTTATACAAGAATTACACCACTTATGTTGTCATGTAGTTTAAAAATAGAATTACAACACTAAGGTGAACTGTAAAAAAATGACACTTCTTCAGTCTAGCAATTGCCCCATTTTCTCTGCCCTAGCTATGCTTTTGACCTTACTGACATCTGTAAAGCACTTGAACATCTGATGTGCTATCCAAATGTTAGTGCCCCAAACCCAGGGAGAGGGGTACCATAACTCTTTCAACAACGTTGCTGTGAACTTACAAACTTTATTATAATCCCTGCTTTATACCATTGTGTGTATGCTTGATGTCAGCAATTGTATGACATTGTTAAACTATGTTATCGGTCTGTGACAGAGCAAGATGCAGAGTACAGGAGGAAATGGAAACAGTTGATCTGCTGTGGTGACCCCTAACGGGAGCAGCCGAAAGAAGAATATCGGTCATAAGAATCTTAAGCATTATTTCATTTTTGTGTTCTCTCCTGGGCAAAGCATGAAATGTGTCTAGCTGGATTACTGCTGTACCATGGTCAACAAATATAACTAAACAAAGAAATGAATAAATAAATACCTATATGTTAGTTCAGTTCTGGGAACACTGATCTCCAAGATAATGGAGATGCAAGGTCTAAACCAGGAACTATACACATGATAACTACAGTAGATTAATATGTATAATCTAAAAGAAAAGGGGATGGAATTATGGAAGTATGGTAGATTTATTAAAGTACATCAACATAGTCACATGAATCTATGCTGGCAGCATGATCCAGACCATGCCTTTCAAGTGTACAATCCCTTCTTCATTTTGATCATTAAAGAATCCAAGTTCCTCACTGTTCCATAACAAAGGGGTCAATCACACATTCAGTGTTAATAACTTTTTAAATTGACACTCATGACAAATAGTACTGAACCATATTAATTTACAAACAGGACTTTGTATAAGCATAAAATAGTACCATCCTGTGAGCTTTCCACTTGAAATTAGTAAGCCGTTAGCAAGTGTTCCACATTTTACCCATTTGTCCTGTATTATGACAGGTAGTGTTCCACATTCTGCAGATGAAAGTTTGAGAGCTATGATCCAAACAAAACCAGATGTATAAAAATGGAATAGTTTGAAGGAGGTGATGTTTTCTCAGTTAACCTTTTTCCCCACACTAATCAAAAGGGTCACGGGCACCCCCACCCACCATCCCACCACACACATACATGCAGTGAAGGATGTATGAAATACACTCTTTAACACAACATGAATTTCGAAGTAATACCTTAATTTAGGGCAAAGGCCGTATCAACAAAGTGAGGTAGGACCAGTAACGCTGTTATTCATGATCCAATACAGCAGCAAACTATAATAGTAATATAACACTGCAATGGTAAAAATAATAAACAGCAGCATCACAATGTAATTCAAGTGAAGTATGGATGTCATTTAATCAACTAACTACAGTTACAGTAAATATTGGCGAAAACAATTACGCAATCTTTCTAAGGGAAATGAAAACAACTACTGCACAGTTCCCTTCTGGCATTTTAGTTCAGAATAAACAAAAAAATTTGATTTGCCGGTAAAAGTGAAATCCTAGATCTTGTTTGAGTCTGAGAAGGCTTGCCACCCACCAGCACCAAGCTTTACCAGCATCCTCCCCAGCAAAATATTGTTAGCCACGAAGTTAACCTCATAAACGTAGTTTCAAAAATGCTTACATTAAGACATGCACAGATCTGCTGTCATCTCATACCAGAGCAATAATTACGTTTTTATAGGTTGTGGCGCTGAGAATCACCTTACCTCTCATTTGTCTCGTTTGACAGAATGTCTCCGTTTTTTGTCACGTTTTACCCTGCTCCCTGTGATTCTAGTAATTCACTAAAGATTGCACTCAGCTATTAACCTCAGACATTAATATAGCCCACAAAATGCATGTTGACGTAAACCTGCTGTTCTAGTAAGTTTTTCTAAGCAAATTAGAGTATGTTTAAAGATAATATCCTTGAAACATCAGTGCCATAATTATACCATTATTTGCCACCTACCACCCTAAAGTTCATTGTCCTTACGTTTCCTGGCAGTCACAGTTTTAAGAACCACCCATGGAGAGCTAACGTTTGAGTTTCTTTTGCAGGCTCCATTCTTCAGCCCTCTAGTAATACTGCTAATCAAGACTCTAAATACTGTCATTAAACCAAAGCTTGCTTGGCTAACGGTCTAATTCCATACATATACACACACACCTACTTTCACACAGTAACACACACACTTCATATCTAACACAAACAAAACAGTGAGTTTAAATTCCATACACATACCCACACACATTCTCTCTCATACAGAAATGAACAGTTTAAATTACACATAGAAACATACACTTACCATCTTTAATTTTATAATCCAAACGAAAACACGCAGAGACATAACCCTTCTCTTAAATGGCTGGCCTGGCTTAAACTCCACGCAGAACTGCAGAATGCATTTTGATGACGTTGGCGTCATGACACATGCACGTTTCTCCTTAAGGAAGACTCTCACAACAAACTACAGATTTTTTTTAAAGCCTCCTGGCTAACCTGCAGCTGGAAGTGGGAGGTTGCTTGCCGTGCCTCCCCTCCCCTCCCCCACCCTCCGCCCTCTGGTTCCAGTGCCAAGAAGAGCGCAAACTTAAGAATTAAAATAAATACATACAATGCGCCCTTTGCAAGGCCGGGCTGTATGGCACCCTAGGCGGTCGCCTAGTTCGCCTATGCCATGTATAGTGGATATGCATGTAATCACCTATACCACTAACAGGTTAAGGTGTAATTGTGTGCTAGTGGGGTCTAATTAATATATACAAGGACAGAGTATGCTTGTCACAAGGTTTGAGTTTCTTTGTTAGAAGGGTAGAGTATCCTTCTCAGGAGTGGCAGCAGGTTCTAATATAAAGAAAAGGAACAGAGAGGATTCCTTCATTGGGAATATGAATGACCCTAATTATAGTCACATATCTATCCCTCTGGTATGACTGGGGGGTTTTATAATGGACACCAGTACAAAGGATTTAAAGAGCTGGAGTATGGGACTACAGGCAGTCATATGTTCAATAAGTATGAAAGACACAGTTGTAATTATTTGGTAAAAAATAGTTTGAGCTCAACAAACATTATTGCACTTTACAGTTTCCAGAAAAAAGGTACTTTTGATAATAAATTTTACAACAAATCAAAAAAAAAATGACAAACAAAAAGATAAGGTACAGGCCTCTTATTGGTTAAATTTTAATGACTGGCAAGAAGAATCTAAAAATAAGGAAAATGAACCTGTAGTTAGATGCTTAAAATATAATTCAGCTAGATTAAAGTTACAGCTGCAGGTGGCTAATTGAATAAATACATTACAAAAGTGTGCAGATGAGAAATCCCACTCCTGGGGTGTGCATCATTTAAGACAGTTATAGGAATTATCACTCATGCAGCCAGAACCATTCAATGACGACTTGCTTCCATAACCTTCTGCACCCCTCCACCTTATGACCCACCTGTGCCTCAAGCGAACACGTCTGCCTGTCAGAGGGTAGTTGGAGGTGCCTTTTGCACAAACAATTACCAATTCTCTAGGGACAGCCCAAGTTTCTTGTAGCACTTCCAGTCACTCCTCTAGGTTGAGTTATAGCACTAATCACTGCCAGCAATGGCATTCACTCCCCACAGTAATACCTTCAGACCAAATGATAATGCGTATAGCTAATAGAGAAACAACTCATCACAGATATAAATATGGAACAAATGTTAAATGTGGGAAAACTAAAAAGATTTCTTAAGAGTTAATCAGCAAAAACAAGCACTTTGGGTAAGATTCAGCACATTACTGAATTCCCAATTGTTACAGGAAGGGAGGAATATCAGTGGGCATCACCTGCAAGGCAAATTGCAGAACAGACAGATCCTAACTCTTCTACTGATTCTGATATACCTTCCACACTAATGTACCCCTGGCAAAAGGTAACAAACCCAGCAACAGTTAGAGATAAGAGAGGCTGAACCTACTATAACAGTAGTACAACCATGGACTGCAGTGGATTTTCAAACCACTGTAGATTCTCTCCTTTCCATTCAAACACATTTGACAAAATATTCAAAAATCTTATGGGGAAATGTAGAGTTGCAAAACCCTGCCAACAAAAACCTGACACCAGAATTAAAAGCCTCCACACCAGATATACTCAGGAAAATATGACATAAATCTAACATAGGTGGCATTCCAAGCATACAGAGGATTGATTTCTAGTTGCTAGAAATAATCTCTTAAAGATCATTACCACAGCATCCCTCTACCCCAAACTTGACAATACTAAAAGCTATTGTGCAGAAAGAGAATTAATCTATTGATGTGCATTTGCAATGCATGCCAGATGTGTTTGAAGCCTTCTCTCTATATCCAGAGCCTACGGAAGGTGCAGCAGCCAGCGGGATGTCAGCAGCTTTTGTAGAGGTTTGTCTAAACTGGCCAAGCTTAGGCACAATATGTAGCAGGTAATATACTTACAGAAGAAAAGGAACAAAAGAAAAAATGGTAGATATTCAGCAGTTCAATACTGGCTCCTAAGGAGGAGGAAGGGGAAAAAAATTATGGGAGAAGAGGCAGATTCTTTCAGCAACCCCCAGGACAGTATCAGCAAAATTAGCCCCCCCCCCAATTTACTAGTCACTACAAGATACGCCATGCTTAAATGCTTGTTTTGTTACATTGCACACTGGGGAAATTAATGTATTATATATGGGCAACAAGCACATTTGCAACATTCAAATAACACAGCAACCTGAAAGAAACCTTCCTGTATAAAACAGTGCTTAGTATCCATAAGTGTGGTGGAAAACTTGTTAGGACAGCCATGAGCAGGAACCACAGTGATTTTCCTTGGTACTGATGCATCAAAATGGTCCTTTTGTCAATCTATTAAAGTGCAAAACACATCTTTAACCATTTCTTATCAATGCAGGCAGTACTAGATCTACGATTACTTTAGCAAACACCAAATATCTTCCACTCTGTTTAAAAAAAAAAAAACATAATTCAGGGTGTAGATGTCAGGTGTTCCTTTATATTATCCAGAAACTAAACCTTTCTTCTTCAAATTGGTCCACTAAAAGATCAGCATGGTTTTATTGTAGGAAATTTGGCTTCTTTACTATGTAAACAGACATACTGTTTATTGCACACCTAATGGGTAGTATTTAGATGTTCCTAATGAACCTTTAGGATTATACTCAAATACAATCTGTACAGTTAAAATATATCTTTTTGCTTTTATAAAATCAGAGCAGAATACAGAAAATGATATGGAGGAATTAAATGCTATCCTTTGGCAGTTCTGAACTACCCATGATAAAAAGGTAGGGCTCACAAAAGATGTAGAACCTGTGCATATAACATTAAAAGCTTGTGAGCACCTGCCTGTGGTAGCTCGGTATCCTTTGTTGGTAGAAGTAGGGATCAATCCTATTATTTGTCTTGTTACAAGGCATCATTGTCCCAACTCGCAGTCCTTGTAATACTCTTTTACCAGTTAATATAGGTTTGTACAAGATGTATGGTCAGTGAAAGCTGTAGTAGTACCAACATTTGCAACCAATAGTTGTTCGCAACCCTGCAGCAATACCGATTTCTATTCCTTCAGACACCACCACCTTTTCAGTGACAGATATTTCATCTGCCTTCATTTCTATGCCTATACATCCAGATACCAAATACCCGTTTACATTTACTTACAAAGGACAGCAGTATACTTGGACTAGAGTAGTGTATGAGTATGTAGAATCTCCTAGCTTTTTCTGTACAGAAATGAATGAACAATTAGACAAGATAAAGTTTCCTTCTTTGTCTGTTTTAATTCAGTATGTAGATAGTTTGCTTTTATCTTCAAAACTCTACAAGTCTATAAACAAGATACAATTTTTTTGACTCTGCTGAATTAGGATTTAAGGGTAAAAGACAAATTGCAGTTTCAATACTTGGGACATCTAATTTCAGAAGGCACTAGACAGATTCTGTCATCAATTATTTATACATTCAGAAGTACACAGTGTTTACACCAAATGGCCATCTAAGAACACAGATTCCTCCAAATATAGTTCAAATACCCTAACAAAAACCCACGTTTCTTTTAAAAATGTCAAGATTCTTTGATTGTCTAACATGAACAGGAATACTACTCCATGATTCAATAGGTTTAACAGGAATATACTGAGCTTTTACTGTGGTGTTCCCGGACTTAACTAAAAACTTTATATTCGTGTTTGTGAGTTATAATGCATCTATTAATCCCCATATTGCACATTACCTACAAAACTGGATCATAAAAAATCCCATACACCAAAACTCAGTTTGGCGCGGATGTACCTATAATAAAAACTAAATAAGTTTAGAGACTTGCATCTAATCAAGTCTTCAAATTCAGAATTCTTTCAGTAGATTTTCTTTGAACATGCTTCAGTTTTTTAGTTGACCTTTATTGATTGTGTAAACAAAATTAGCTGTTACACTCTATAGGAGGCCTAATAAAGTCCTATACACTCAAATGTATATCTTTTTCATCCCTTGTAGCCAAATTACACAGCAAATAATGCATGTTTTATTGCTCTTGGCATTATAAATTCAGTATGCGCGTTACTTCCCTTAACTGTGAAGACAGTAAGTATATAGGAGATTTATTGATTTTATTTGAAAAATACATGATTTTACAGTTGTCAAAGCTGAACAAAAAGCCCAGCTTCTTCATTGAATTCAAAGTCTGTAAATATTGATTTAAATTATCTATTAACAGAAGATTTTTGAAATGTGAATCCTATTTTACAATCACCTGCATACTTATGCAACCCAAACCTATTAATCTTGGGTAGAGCAGAGGACAAAATTAAACAAAATGAAACCAAGAACTGCTGATCCCTCAGAACACCAGCAGTTACTGGCAAGTATCCAGAACAAATATTTTGAATCTTTACACACACAGTCTTCAACCTGACAGCCAAATTCCGAATCCACCTTATACTATATCTCTTGATTTTATATTTTAACCTGTTTGTGGCAAACTATCAAAAGCCTTCGCCAAGTCCAAAAAAATAACTCCTGGACAAGGACCCAAATTCCACAGCAGTGGTAATATTCTCACGAAAGCTCACTGAATTACTTGGCATGGATCTTCCTTTTATAGTCATGTTGGTCAATATCCACTACTTCTATATTGTTGGAGTTGATCTCATTGTCCTTTCTTAAATATAGGAGTAACACATAACAGCTCCAGGATTCTAAGTCTATCCCTTTCGCTAATAAAATATTACAGTTGTGAGATAGGATATAATCATATGCTTCACTGGAATCAAGGCAGGGCCCATTGCTGTAATTTCTTGGAAAAGGCTGATAGAAGAAGAGAGTCTATGTTGCTCTATCTTCAGCCTGCCACTGTATAATCATTCAGCATTCCTTAGTTCTGTGCATTCTGACAAGTTTGTCAATAAAATAAGCTACATTCATTAGCAATTTTACCAGCATCCTTAATTTCACCATCAGGAGATATTGAAAAGTAACCATATTTTATTGATTTACATATTTATAAAAAGCTTTCTTATTTGTAGGGTTACAAATTAGTTTACTCTCTTCTTTTGGCTTTTCCCAGTTAGGGGTTGCCACTGTGGAACACCTGTCCACTCATGACTGGCAGTGGAATTTTGCGGTGTCAAGTTGCCAGCCCAGCGCCCAACCTTCCACAGAAGGCACACACTCACACCTAGGGCCAATTTAGTGTGTACAATCCACCTACAGGATGTCTTTGAGATGTGGGAGGAAACTGGAGTACCTGGAGGAAACCCAGACGACCACAGGGAGGACATGCAGACTCCGCACAGAAGGCACCCTAGCCGAGGATCGAACTGGAGAACCTTTTGCTGTGAGGCAGCAACACTAACCGCTGCACCAATATGGCCGCCCAAATTAGTTTACTATTGGTTCTCAAAAAAAAAAAATAGTTTACTCTCAAAACAGACCTTAACCTTTTTATTTTTAAAGCCCTGCTGCTTTTGTTAAATTTCTTCTTTATGTATGAAGGATAATTTGCAAAAAAAAGTTTTATAACACAATTTGTTCCTTCAGTACATTTTTATTATATCCTTGTTCCAATCAGGAAAAAAAAAAGTTGGTTTTGCTGTTTATTGCTATAGTTGCAATGCAAGCCTGTAAGAATTCATTTATTTTGTAACCATAACAATACAAATTAAGAGGCAGACAACCAATTAGTACTCAGTAATTACTCTGGAAGACTCTGCAATGCTGTTTCATATTTCCTCATTGATTTTACTGTAGAATTCTTTATACCCAGAATAAGAGATGTGGAGACATCGTCAGATGTACCTAGGGGAAGGGCATTTAGAGTGCACTTTTTCAGAAATATTACTAACGAGATCCAATTTAGTGGTACCACAGTGTTAAATTCAACCAGTTGAGTCATCCCATAACAATTTTACAAATTCCCCAAAGTGTAAGGCTTTCAATGTGTCCCATGCATTTTCGGATAGTTTAAATCACTAATAAGGATGATTTCCATCCCTTTTATCTAAGCAATCATCCAGATTCCTTGTGAATTGCCAAGGATTATTACTTTCCATATTCACAGAGCTATATGGAAGAATAATAAACACATTTTTTAACAGTATTTTCAACAATCAGAGTTTCATACTTAGCCATACACAATGCATAATGCTACTGATGTATCCAAAGGTCTGAAGTTTTGACTTAAATATTCATAGGTTGGTACTAGGCTATCGGCCCTAGGGCCTATACAAGCCTAGCCATAACAATTCCTTGACTATTTTTTCCCACACTATTTACTTCCCTGGACCCCTGTTTAGCAGGGCAACTGACGTGATCCCCGGGGTGAATTTCATTTCTCCCATCCAAACGTCAAGGTTCCTTTTGAAGAGGGCCAAAGAGGCGCTCTGTTTGACATGTATAGGCAGACTGTTCCAGAGTCTGGGGAGTCTCTGGGTCAGAAACCTATCCCTCCAGCATGTTTTGTTTATTGTGATGACAAGGTTTAGATCCCTGGAGCATGTGGCTCTGAGGAATTAGGATTTCTTTAAGTGTAGCATGTCCAACAGCTCTGGGTTTGTCATGGCCTTGTATGTTAAGCAGAGATTGCCTCTGAGTAGACTATATGCAACAGAGCATAGCTGGAGTTTTTTTTAAGGCAGTCAGCATAAGGCATCTGCTTTAGGCCTGTGATTCTTTTAGTGAGGTATTTCTGCGTCCTTTCCAGTTGTTGCAGATGTCTGGTACATACCAAATGGGGCATTGTATTCTATAATAGGTCTAATGAGGGATGAGTACAGTGGGACAATGACTACCTTTTTTCTGGATGAAAAGCACTTAGTGATGAGGTGTGCCACACAGAAGGATTTCATGACTGTTGTGGCAATGTGGTTATCGAAGGTGAGACCACTGTCCACCTGTGTCCCTAAGTCTCTAATCACACATTCGGTGTTTAGTGTACTGCCACCTATGTGGTAATTCATGGGTACATGTTTTTTCTCCAAAGGGGATAACTATACATTTCTTGGCATTGAGCTTGAGCCCATTGCTCTGGCACCAAGCATCTGTTTCTGTAAGGCCCTTTCATAGAGTATCCACATCATTTGGAGATTCAATAATGGCTCCCAGTTTGCAGTCATCTGCGAACTTTGTTAGCCAGAGGCCCTTAGTATTGGCCTGTTCTTCAGAGAAGTAGATGCCAAACAAGAGTGGTCCCAGGACTGAACCCTGAGGTACTCCACTTGTCTGGAGCTGGATTTGGAGTCAGCTTTTACAGTGTGGATTCTGTCAGTAAGCCAGTTGGCAACCCACCAAGTAACGTAAGGATTAATGCCCAGCTTAGTAAGTTTATTTATGATGCCAGAGTGGGGGATGGTTGTCAAAGGCCTTAGTGAGGTCCAGATAGGCTGTGTGGACCACCTTACCCTCATCCATGACTCTGGAGACTGATTCAAAGAAGTCAATCAGGTTCAGGAGACCAGATCGGCCCTTCACGAACCCAAACTGGGTGGGGTCCAGTGTTTGAAGGTTGCCAATGTCTTTGTTTATAAGTTCCATGATAATACATTCCATGGCCTTGCAGATGAGGCTCATCAGACTGATGAGGTGGTAGTTCCTGGGATCCAAGGTGGATCCCCCCTTGAGGAGTAGGATAACTGTAGCTGTGGGCACAAAGCCTGAGGTGAGGCTACGATTAAACATGACACTTAGGTGAGGTAACAGTTCATTTTGTAGTTCATGTAGTACACAGCCCGGGATGTCATCTGGTCCCATGGATGCTGTATTCTTAGCTTTGGAGTGCGCATTTTTTTACCTGTGTGGCCATTGCTGGAATTTGGCAATCTTCCATTATTGAGATGGGCCATTTAGGGGGTGAGAGGGGGGTGAAGTTGGTACTAAATCGATCTGCCAGGATATTGGCAATATCCTTGGGATCAGTATATCTAATGCCATTCTGTTGTAGCTCTGAGCATTGCCATTTAGATTCTTATAGAACGCTTTGTGGTTGTCTTTGGAATCTTTGGCAATTTTATTTTTGTAACTAGCTTTGGAGGATTTTATGAGGGATCTCCGCTTCTTACTGAGGCTGGTAAGGGAGTTTTTTGCATCCTGGGATTTTCCTCTTTTCTGCAACAGTTTCTTCCTTTTGCTGTAAAGGTTTTTATGGCAGGTGCCCACCAGATTCGCTTCATGTTTTTTTTTTTTTTTTTTTGGAGGAGAGCATCTTAATTCAATTTGGGATGGCACGATTCATGCATAAGTGGATGTGCTCACACAGTGCCTTTCCTACTTGAGAAAATCTTTCAAATAAAAAGTAAAGGAATTCTATGATTCCATAATTATTTTATATTGATCTTTGCCAATTAAACCTTTTATCTCAACAAATTTATTTTCCAAACTCCTAGTATTACAAAAAAAAAAAAAACATTTAACAGGTTCCATTAGAGTTCTACAACCAGTCCTTACCTTATTTTTTTTTCTATTAAAAATTTAAAACTGTGAAATTAATTTACTAGCCATAAAAATTACATATATACATTATTCCATGAAAATGACCAAAAGTCATAGAAACTTTATTCCCGATATATGCTTAACTGATTATAAATCAGGGAAAGTTCCCTCAACCCATTATACATTTTAGCCTTTACATACTTATTCCAAGAAGAGGATGGAATAATTTCACTCAAAACCTACTATACTTTGTCTTTCCCAACAATCTATTTCAAATATCGAGCTCTTCATATATTTCAATGGTGTACTCTTTAAATCATTAGATCTTCCACGGTGGTGCAGCAGTAGTGTTGTTGCCTCACAGCAAGAGGTTCTCCCGTTTGATTCTCGGTTTGGGTTGGGAGTGCCTTCTGTATGGAATCTGCATCTCCTCCCCACAGTCGAGTGGGCATTCGAAAGACATGCATCGAATGAGTGTACCTTCGCTGAAGGTTGGGCGTCAGGCTGGCAACTCAACACCATAAAAAAACAACTGCCAATCATTAACTGACCGGAGTTCCGATGTGGCGACCCCTAACCGGGAAAACCCGAAAGACAAACAACTCTTTAAATCATTAGCCCCAACATAGACAATGTATACTTACTTAGGTTTAACTAGACTTGGTCTTCTTCACAAATTAAGTACATTTGTAAGTTTTAAATCAAGTAAGAGTGTGTGTAGTTCCTTTAGTTTTGAAACCCCCTTTACAAGATAGTCTCAAAAATCAAACCTTGTTTTACTTCAAGAAACTTTAGTGCATTTTCACCCAAACGCCTCTCATTTTCCTGTCTAACCAGTTTATTATTAGGATTCCTTTTAGTTATTTCTTGTCATTAACTAAGAACTTAGGACAGGCTGCTTTCTCCAGAGTCGAGTTACAAATTCCTTCTCTGTAATAATTAGTGGTGGACACTGGATTAGCACCACCACTTTTCTTAGTAACAATAACTTTGTGATATAAACATGTGGTCCTAATCTCTTGTGCACAAGAGGATGACATCTTCAAACTAGATGATTCACTGGCTTATCAGTCTTTACAACACCCAGACCATCATTACTCATAGAATTACTAATATTTGTGTGCTTGTCACTAGAATCTTCCAGCATAATATTAATAGCTGTACAATTATTCCTCAAGTTTTTTAGTGATACATCACTCTTTTTCCTTTAACTCTT
>NC_056738.1:347399207-347468881 GCF_019279795.1 Protopterus annectens | reverse complement strand
CTCGACAGAGCGACAGCACAGACTGACACAGAGACTCGCACAGAGACTGAGATGGATACACACAGGAGGACACGGACACACACAGATTGACACACGGACATGCACAGACTGACAGACGGACATGCACAGACTGACAGACGGACATGCACAGACTAACACCAAGACATGGACACAGATGGACACAGACGGACCCAGATGGACACAGATGGACACACAGATGGACACAGAGACGGACGCACACACACACACCGAGACTGACAGACACACACACACCGAGACTGACACAGACACACACACACACACTGAGACTGACACAGAGAGACACACATGGAGACGGACACACAGAGATGGACATGGGAGAGACTGACAGAGATGGACACAGAGATGGACACGGGAGAGACTGACAGAGATGGACACGGGAGAGACGGACAGAGATGGACACAGATGGACACGGGAGAGACTGACAGATGGACACAGAGATGGACACGGGAGAGACTGACAGAGATGGACACAGATGGACACGGACACACAGAGACTGACACACATGCACACACTGACACAGAGAGACTGACACGCACGGAGACGGACACACAGACTGACACAGAGATGGGCACACACAGAGACTGACACTGAGACAGACACACACAGAGATGGACACAGAGATGGACACAGAGATGGACACAGAGATGGACACACGCACACAAGAGACTGACAGATGGATACGGACACACACGGACGGACGCACACGGACGGACGCACACGGACGGACTTGCACGGACGACACGGACTGACGGACACACCAGAACACACAGGCGGACACGGAGCGGCGGACACGGAGCGGCGGACACAGACGGACACAGAGATGGACACACACCGAGACTGACAGAGACTGACACGCACACAGAGATGGACACACATAGAGGAACACACACAGATGGACACGCACAGAGACTGACACGCAGCGAGATGGACACAGACTGACACACACATGGAGATGGACACACACGGACGGACACGCACACAGAGAGACTGATACGCACAGTAATGATGGATCTCATAAGTCAACCTGACACTGTACTCTTTCTTTATTTGAATCTTGAAGACTTTCCCTTGGAAATTAGTAGACCATATAGAAGAATTTCATGATGATTGGAAACCTGATGATCAAATGAGAGAGAATTGTACATGTAAGCACTTAGATCTGTAACTGTATTTCTTTGGAGAGGAATATCATTTAAAGCATATGAGATGGAAGACAACTCGCTTACCAAATGCTACATTTTTTTTGCATTTAACTTGAGACCATTTTCATTACACCAGGTATTTGAATATTCCAGTCCTTGCTGGAATGAGAATATAAAAGTGCTAATAGTTATGGAAAATTGGACTAGATGTCTGCAATATAAATATCAAACAGGAGAGGGCTGGCCTGGCAATGATCCTTGTGATACTCCTCCACTAGTTAACAATGTCACATACAGAGATGATACTGGCAACCTTCACAACCTGGGATCTGTTTGATATCCAAATTGAAATCTGGTGGTCTCACAACCAGTAGCAGTCTGGTGGTATCAGTCTGGGATCTGAAATGATGGAACCAGCTGAAGTCTGAATGAGGAGAATGTCTTCAGAGTTAGCTATGGGTAAGTCTTGTAAGTCTGGATAAAGCAATGTTATGGGCCATGATTGATCTCTCCGAATAAGAAAGCTAAGCAATCGTTAATACTGGCAAACTCCACTAGCAAGAAAAAGCCAGGGATCAAGTGTTTTTCAATGCATGTGTAAAGTGACTTTAATCTTTGTTTCTTGAAGACCAGGCTTTCTTTTAAAATAGTTGCCATGTACTTTGTTTTCCTGGGCTGCAGTTTCAGAAGCTATTAAGTTATTAATAGTTTATCATGTCCTTACTGAGTGCTAGCTACTTAACATAATATCTGCAAACATTAAACAGTTCTTTACTGACTGTCTGGAAGTTATTTAGGCCTGAAATGATGCACAACAGCAGCACATTTTGCCAGATTGTCGCACATGCTGAATGCGCATTCTTGTACAAAGTGCAAGACTGCAGCTTACAAGGAGCAGTGCTCAGAACCTTGGATAAAAATTGAGAATTACTCTGTGAAAACCATTAAGTTAGTCGGTCATTTTGAAATAATTTACTTACTGAATTATTGCATGCATTTACACAAATTGAAAACCAAGCTGGGCTTGTGTTTTTGCATAAAATGTCATTCCACTGATGTTTAGTTGAGCACTACTAACTGATCCCTTTGGCCCGCAGGTGGTATGACATGATGTATTAAAAATATGGTTATTAAAACAATTTATGGTAGATTAGAAACTTGAAAAGAGTTACTTTTAATTGCAATGGAGTGTCTTTGCGGGAGAGGTCCGAATCCTATTTTATTTTAGATGGATGTACCCTGTAATGGGGGATGTCTGATGGTCCTTTTGGCTCCTCTTAGCTGATCGTTGCTATCCTCAGAGGATCTCCATATCTAGTGAGTTTGAGCTCTCCTTTCAAACCCAAGACTAACCCCACCCCATGCTTGGGGCCAGCAAAAAAATTGAGACACCCAGGGCAGCATAATATTGCTACTAAGGAGTGTTTTCATGTCCTAGCTTTCCTCTTCCCTTTGCATACACTCGTACATCCATGGCCAGACATGCAGTCAGAAGTGCTGACTTATCCTACCTTTGTAACAATGCTGCCACTTCCCTAAGGACATGGTTCCCTGTGCATCACCAGGCCATGTTAGGGACTGTCAACAACAGATGAACATACCCATTATCCCTTACCAATGCCTCATATTCCCGACCCCCTAACTGAACCCTGGTCATCTCGTACATAGGCAGGGTATTATCCCTGCCATGTGTGACTGTCTTATTTGCACATGTTATTTCTGTTTGGAACATCAGGTATGCAGCAGTTCATTTTCCATTGTTTCTGCACCTAGGGAAAAGGGAGATTACAGTGATCCCCCCCCCCCCCACTGGCAAAGAGACGCATTCTTGGTTTTATGGGGATATGGAGATTATGCTATATTACTAGGGAAGTTTCACAAATGCTTCAGTTTACCATTTGCAATACCCTTGTTAAGGAGCAAGTTTTTCACTGGGATTATCTTCACCAAGAGTACATGTGTTGCAGTATTCTGCCATTTTTACAGGTGGAATGGACCCCATTAGCCTATTTTCAGTCATGCTCTTTTATTTCATTTAAAAGAATAAGCATTCAAAGATGGCAGAATCATACATGTCACAGAAAATTTCAGCAAGACCAGATAGTCTAGTGCTGTGCAGGGAGAACATAGCCAATGTCGGATTCAATTTTGCAATATAAAAAAAAAAAAACATATTAGTGAATACAGAGAAGGTTAAGAAAGGAGCAGCGATGAAGAGGTGCGAGTACTGTCTTTCAACATGATCGCAGATAATATGAAGTTATGTGCGAGTTCGTAAGGCAGTATTTTGGGATTGTGAAGTTCTTTCGTGGAAGTGGTATAGAATACGAAGTAAAGCAGATTAATTTGGTATTGACAGAAGTTTTAGACTTCGAATTTTTTCCAGAATTGTAAGTGAAAACATTGCTCTGGTGCTGCGTGCCTGGGCAGGAACATTCATTCATTCTCAGTGATGGTCTTAGTAAAGTCAGCCCTAGGATAGTTTTTGTGAAACTTAATTTGAGATATATTTTGAGGGCAAGGAGGTGAAGAGTACTGATGCATTCTCATGAGCTTTAAGGAGGCTGCATTCTTTGCATTGTTGTCAGGTTTATCTTTCAGATCTGTCAGAAATATGTAACACATTGTGAACTGCTTCAACCATCCACAAGATGCATATGATTTTCATCAGGACATACATCCAAGTTTATAACCAGCTAATTAAATAGTTATATCAGTGCAAATATCATTTAATCCGAGTGTGTGGCAATGCATACAGACTGTGACTTTTGTCACCCATCTGATGCATTATTTTGTATCTTTTTTGGAACTGGTTATTCAGGGGTAGTTCAAATCAACCTGTATCTGTTTTAAGAGGATTGCTCTTGGCAACTTTAGTTATAATCATAAACCGGGATAGGTTTGCACGTCTAACATTTCCACTTTCTTTATAAATTGTAGGAACTACTGTTTAATTGAAGGTCATGGACTTTCATGGTCCCATTGTTACAGTACAAACAGAGCTCAGTCAGTCTGGTAAAATATTAAAGTGACCTACAAAACATTTAAAACTAGCAGCCTTTGCAAACTGGAGAGAAACGTGATAATATTAAAAAATCTTTCCTCTTGGGATTTGTGCAGGTATTCCTGCTGCTTTATTTCATTATCCCTTTTTTGTTGGTCTTTAATTTTTGCTTTTTTTATTTGCCACTTGCATCAATATCACAAGGTTAATTGTACTGTCTTATGAACATTTGCATTTTCTTAATATGGAAGATAACTGGGAGTGAGCTGTTTTCCTTATTACCCACTTTCATTTATATCACTTTGGGGATCTGTCCACTTGTTGCAATCTGAGGGACATAACATTTTGCTGAGTTAACGGTACACTCTTCTCTTCAACCTTTTCATTACTTTCTCACGAAGTGTTATCACTCTGTGCACTTGTGCTTAAAGTAAATGCCATCCCTCATTAACACTGTTAGTTGAGACTATGAAGATGGCAATATTGCTGCAGCACTTTACACCCTGCTTTTCATACAGTCATGGTATTTATCTGCATCTAAAGACCCTTTCATTTGAGCCCTAATCGACCCATGTCATTGCTTAAGTAGTTCCTAGTTGGCCAGTGACCTACAATCACTTACTACTAACGAGAACTGCCTTGCCTCCTGTGCACTCTTATTTTGAACTACGTCTGTGCTGCTGAGTTCACTAGTGTATGATAAAGTCACTGTCAGATTCTTGGTAATCCATGCCTGCCATTATCGCTCGGTATTTTCTTACTACTACACACTAATTTTTCCTGCATTATTTTCTTTTGATTTTTACCATTTCTAATTGGGTACCCATATAGTTTATTATGTGCTTCTCTATAGTTTCTGTTGGTATGTGTAACACCATATATCCATACCATTTTGTTCTTGTGCAGGGGCCTCAGTTCTATGCTTTTGCAAAGATGTATGCTTCAAGCTGTGCACTTCACTATTGTATTGCTTTTGAACTAAACACTGTGTATGATCTTTGAAAGTCTCCCTTTCTGTTCAAAAGCCTTGAGGTTTTGTTTTTGTACTTGTATAGTTATGTGTTTTAATTCACTGTCTTCTGTTAGAATGGGTGGCCATGTCAGTTACTGATTTGTACATGTAAACTTTCCTGTTTGAACCAGTCCTTGCCCAACCATTCCCAAACAGCCTTGTTGTGATTTATGGTGGCTCCGAGATCCATGGATATGATCTGTGCCATGAGTAGGAACTTAAATGATCAAAGATATCTAGTTTTCTTAAGAGTGGACTCAGTTTTTTGCCACTAAATATAATTTCACTGTAGAATACTAAACTAGTAGGAGACTCTGGTGCCTCTGCAGCATCACAAACTGTACTGTACTCTGTGGAGCTAAAGGCACACTATTACTGGTTACTAACTCATGTTGTACTTTTAGATGCCACTAACTGGTTTATGCTAAACAGAATTTGGTCCACCTGTGTTTCTGCCAGGATAACCTTCCTCAACAAGGCTGCCCTTCTGCATACTACAGCCTGGGACCCTGGAATGCGAAGGTCCTACCTTCCTTTTGGTTTTATTGCATCTCAGGTTTGTTTTGCTAATGTAACCTTTTACTATAGCCTATTCTGTAATGTGCATGTTTGGATCTCTGTCAGTATATAGCTGTGGGAGTCGAATCTTTGGGTTGTAGAATAGATGCATTGTTTTGATCCAAATTTGATTCCCTCAGTTGCCACCTGCATACTTTGTGATTCTGGACAAGCTATTTAACCACAGTAAAGCTCTCTGGTCACCCACTGAAAACAGGTACTTGTATTTAGCAAGTGTTACCTGATTAATCAAGACTGAAACAATATAAATTGAGAGGAGGTGTTTGGAATTGCTTCCACTATATGGTGAAGCTTTTTCTGGTAAGATAGTCTGTCCTTAAACTGAATGCGTTTGAAATCTGCCTGAAATTTGTTCATTTAATCAGCTTCTGTTTAATTTTATAACGTTTGTGACTGTATCTCAGAAATATGGGGTGGGTGGGTTGGAATAATAGTTGAGGTCTTCATTTCACAAGTGTAAGATACAAGGCTTGATTTCTGATGTCAGGTTATTAGCTAAGCTTAAAATGGCCAATTAAGGCAGCTAGGCTTGTATTCACCTAGAACATTTGCTAACCTGTTTAGGTTCATGATATGTTCTTGCTAACTTCACAGATACAGCAGTAACGGGTGCGTTTAGCTTTTTTTTTTTTTTTTTGCGTGGAGGCACCTTTGATGTATGGAAGCCACACAGCAGCCCTTTAAATATCCTCCACTTATGCTTTGAGGCTTTCTCTAAAGGCCTAATATTATGCTGCTTGCATTTTGTAAGAGCTTCAAATTGCATTTGAGTCCCATTTCCTTTGACTGTAGTCTGCCAGTCCCTTTCCTGACTAGGCATTGAAGCCAAGATCAGACTTTACCTTAACATTTGAGCATGCAGTTAGTTGAGTAGCTTAGTGGAGCCTGTTGAGATTGGATGGTACCACCACTAACAGTCTGTAACGAGTTTTTGTATCAGTGGTACAAATTTTAAAAAGTAAGCATTTTTTAACACTGTACCTCCTCCTTTTCCTGTTAAAGCAGCTTGTTTCACCAGTAATAATGCATTCATAGGTCATTAGAGATTAGCCATGTACAGTAGCATGAATGGCAAAGCAGATAGGAGGGCATTTCAAAGAATTTGGATTGAAAAGCATCTGCCATATTATTGAGGTAGATGTGTGTGCTTGTGTTAAAGATCTTGTACCACTTATATTGCTCAGCTAGCAAATGTTGAGAAATAACTTTTGGAGTGCAGATTTTGATTCTGAACTAATACAGTTTGTTGCTTCTGTGCCTTATATTTTTGAAGTGCAGATATTTAAAGACACTGGAATTGCCTGAATGCTTTCTTCCTGTTCATTTAGATTGTAGCATACCAACCTACTGCTTTGTCATTTTTTCAGTTTTGCTTCAGATATTTTTGTCCAACATTCTTTTAACCTAGCCTGTCTTATCGCATATCTGCTTTAAGACTTTTCAAGCCAGGTTTTCATTGTTGCTGTGTACTGTCAGGATGAGATCATCTAAGCAACTTCGTCCTTTTTAAAGGTGCATACAGTTAAATACAGATGATGGTAGAAAAAAGGATCACCGTTCTAGTTTGTCATCCTTTTGATAGTGTTTTATACCTCACCGCTGTTTTTTTTTTCTGAGATCTATTTTCTGTTCATTTGTAATGTGTGTCTATTTAGCCTGAAAAATCTGCCCTCTTCTTCCTAACATTTTCATTTTAAAATTTATTTCACAGCCCTGTTTCCTTATTTTCTCATGTACTGCCATTATATTTGTCTTTCTCCCTCCTTTCCTACAGTGTGAAAAGTTTTACTTCAGTTACTACAAACAAGTTTTATCCTGCAGTTCCCTTATTGCCATGGTGGCCTTTCTTTGTACCATGTCAACTAGTTTGATTCCTTAATTTCTATAAGGGCATCAGAACTTGCATAGTTGTAAGGTTTATGTCCTGAAAAAAGTTCTATTATTTGGCATTATGGTCTAATGTGCATCCTAGCATCTTGGCTTTGGCCCCAGCCACAACTTTCTTTTTGTGCTTGACATCTAATTTTAAGAGATGCTAATCCTGTTTGGCACCACCTATGAGGTGTTTCATCTTGAGGGTATTGAACCAGAGGATGAAGTACCTAGCACTTTCATGAGTCTGTTCTCTGGCACAGATGGCTAAAGCCCTGACTACAACCTAGACAGCCCAGTATTGTGTGTGTGTGTGTGTGTGTGTGTGTGTGTGTGTGTGTGTGTGTGTGTGTGTGTGTGTGTGTTGGAGGGTGATGTGTTGGTAGTCAGTCTCTGAGGGAAGGAAATGGAACAATATTTGCTTTAGAGGCTCGCCATTGTCTGCTCCTAGTGGAGACCAAGAGTGAGGAGATTTT
This sequence comes from Protopterus annectens, assembly GCF_019279795.1. Taxonomy (NCBI): domain Eukaryota; kingdom Metazoa; phylum Chordata; order Ceratodontiformes; family Protopteridae; genus Protopterus; species Protopterus annectens. The sequence goes on along the minus strand of NC_056738.1, from coordinate 347,460,754 downwards.
TTGTGGGGCTCAGAGGGGTACATTTTACCACAGTGGCAGGTGTTCCCTTCACAATATTCCACTGCATGCCACATGCAGTTGTGTGTAAACGATACATCCCCGAGGATAGGGTCATTAACATACCCACATCATCCAACTGACCAAACTATAATCACCCTTCCACCTGTCCTTTTCACTCCCAGGTCATGGAGTGTCTGTGTCGCATAGGAGCATCTGTGTCATCTTACCATGTGAACTAACCAGCAGTGGGCCACTCTGGAGGTATGTCTCAGTAGCTCTGATGTTAAGAAGGAACTGTGATACAGGAAGGAGAGACTGAAGTTAGGAAGGTCCGGTATGAGCAGAGTAAATAACAAACAAAACAAGTAATTTCTTTCTGTGTCTGCTGGTCTCTTTGTCTGTCTTTTTATAGGCTTAACCCCTTCTCCTCTAAAACGTCTCTGTTCATCCAGTCTTTGCAAACAAGCTGTTCCCCTTAGGATATCTGACACAAAGTACTAAAGAACACAATGGCCATTGTTTATTCCTGTGGGACCCCCATAATGCCACCTTTCTGTTTTGATAAGGTTTCCCTTCTCACTGATCTTTTTCCTGGTGCCACTCATTGTTTTAACTTTTACTGCACTCCAAACCCCTTCAGTTCTCCTGTCAGTCTCCCCTGTGGCACTGAATCAAAGATGTTAATGATGCCTAGAGGTATACATTATGCAATGAGTTCACATTTTCAAGTTTCAAAGTAAGTTAATGATGTGACCAGATCAAAACAGACCAATACGGCCTTATCCCAACAGACTGATTTGGGTTCTTATTCTTTAGCTTGTTTACTCCAAGTTTAATTTCTCCAAATCTTTTGGGTTTCTGTTACCGTGACAGGAATGGACCCCATTAAGTCAGGGTATAATTAAAGTTAATATAATTGGTGTGGTTTCATTCTTTGTTGGCCAAAAGTGTTTTTTTACAGCAGCCACAGTGCCCAGATTTGGCGCCTTCTGCAGTTCATACGACGACATATATATTTTTTGCATATCTAAATGCAATTGTGGATTTTATTTATTTATTTATTTTAAGATCCATTGCTCCTATACTGTTAAGGAACTATCCGAGTATCTTTCTTCCACATTGCTGTCGTTTCTACCTGCATATCCTTTTATTTTATAACTTTGTGTCTGTCTCTGTACACGAGACACTGCAATCACTAGGTGCAGCAGTTAAAAAGTTCAATGCTACTTTTGCCTTTTTTTTACAAGGATTATTGTGTCTGGTGTTCTTGCGTCTATTTTTTGTATTTATTTTAACTGTTTGGTAATAGGTGATCCCATGTGATGTAGAATTCATCATTCTGTATAACGCTTTGTGGTTAATGTCTTCAATGTCTTTCAGCCACTTCTGTATTATAGTGTTAGCAAAATCCCCACAGCAACAGTCTTAGGTTCATAGGTAGATACTAGGCTATCAGCCCAAGGACCTAGCCAACAAGGTTCCCTGGCTTACGCCACCCAAGAAAGTTATTTTTCTGTGCCACTGTTGAGCAGAGATACAGGAGTGATCCCCAGGGTGTATTTCCTATTTCCCATCCACTCAAGATTTTTCTTGAAGAGTGCTAACGAAGAACTTTGCTCGACATAGATGGGTAGCCTGTTCCAGAGTATGAGAAGTCTCTGGGACAGAATCTATCCCTCCAACATGTTCTGTTTATTGTGATGACAAGGTTTAGGTCCCTAGAGCGTGTAGCTCGGAGGGATTGGGATTTCTTTAGGTGTAGCATGTTCAACAGCTCTGGGTTTGATGTAGCTTTATATGTTAGGCAGAGATCACCTCTGAGTAGGCGATATGCTGTGGAGTAAAGCTGGAGTTTTTTGAGGCGGTCAGTGTAGGGCATTTATTTGAGGGCAGTAATCCTCTGTGAGGTACTTTTGTGGCTTTTCCAGCTGCTGCAGATGTCTTGTGAGGTACATTCCAAAAGGGGCATTGTACTCTATAATGGGCCTAATGAGTGTCGAGTAGAGGGGAACAATGACCTCTCTTTTTTCCTGGATGAGGACCCTTTTATGATGGTGTGCCATGTAGAAGGACTTCCTGAAAACTGTGGCGATGTGACTATCAAAGGAGAGACTACTGTCCACCTGGGTCCCAAGGTCTCTTATCATGCATTCAGTGTTAAGTAAATTGCTGCCTATGTGGTAGTTCATGGGTACAGAGATGTTCTTCATCTCACATTGCTGCAGTCCTTACACTTGGGTAGTCCGCTGTCCTCGGTCGGCCCGAATATCAAAGTATAAGGCTGACGTCGGTCAAGGCGCATTAGACTGACATCAGGACGTCAGGGTACAAATGCGCATGACCGACGTCATATCCTCAGTCTTTTTTGCCGCATGGTCCGATGCAGAAGCAGCGTTGCAAGTGCCGTTCGGCGTTCTGAAATTTTTCAATTCGAGTTTCGGACCGAGTCAAAGTTGGCTAAGTACCCGTTGGGAATATTTTAGTTTTTTCTTGCCTCAGTGGTTTACCGGATGTCAGAAAAAGTGAATAACTGTATTTCTTGTGGGAAACAGATACCGCATAGAGATTATCATACTTTGTGTATTCCTTGTTTGGGGCCTGAGCACGACGTTGTTGGGTGTCGCTTTTGTGCTAGGTTCAATAAGCGCACTATTAAGCGAAGGTTAGATTGTGCCAGGTTAGTCTTCGGGAAGCGGTGCAATTATAATATGCCGTCGGATGCTCTTGACGCCCGCTTCTTCGAAGAAGCGCAAAGACAAAGCAGCTAAGCCCAAGCAAGAAGAGTCGTCCGTACCGGACGCCGGTTCTTTGGAGGTGTCGGTGGAACCGGGGGTTCCACCGGAGGTTTCTCTGGAGTCCCAGGGGGAGACTTTGTTGTTGCAGGATGTGGCCTCTCAGGAGGCAGGTCAGGCTGAAGGGGCTTCTCAGGTTACTGTACTCCCCTCCCTTCCTAGGGTGGTTAGGCCCTCTCCTTCTGTTTCCAAGGCTTCTCCCAGAGGCAGGCCAGGTTTAGCTTCTGTTGGTGTCACTCCTAGTTCATCAGGATCTGTGCCCAAGAAGCACATGCTTAAAATGGCAGAAGATTTAATTACTTTAATTAGAGGTTCTTTGCCCCCTCCTGATAAGAGGCCTAGGGTGGAACCAGAGTTGGGGAGTTTTGAGCAGGCCTCGGATGTTTCAGAGTCTTCGGCTGAAGACTTGCAGGAGTATTCTCCTTATTCTGATTCTGATGTGGATGATTCTACTCCTTCCGCTTCTCCTCCAGAGGATTTTTCTTTTTCAGAGACTCTTCATTCCATGAGGGAACATTTTAAGTGGGAAGGTCAGGACTTCTCTGATTCCAGGAAAAGGCTTAGGGAATTTTTGTTTTTACCCCAGCATAGGCCTTTGGCTATACCTCCTGTTCTGGATGTTGTGGAAGATGTGTTTGCAGAGGCTTCTCTTAATCCTGATTCTTTGCCTCCTGCTCCTGTTAAACCGGATAGGTATTACAGGGTGCCTGAAGCTCATAAATATCTTTTTAAGAGTCCTAGGGCGGACCCAGAAACTGTTAGTCAAGGGCCTAAGGGTGTCAAGGCTTCTGTTGTAAAAAATCCGGTTCCTCCAGATAAAGAGGCCAGGGCTTTGGATAGATGGGGAAAGAAAGTCTATACTTCTTCCACCTTAGCTATGAGGGCTTTGAATTGCCAGTTTCACATGTTGAAATACCAAAACTATCTACTTAATTGAAGTCCAAGGTAGATGCTCTGGCAGAAGGTATTGCGTGTAAGGAATTACAGGCTTTGGTACATGTTTCTGAACAGGTGGGTAAGCATTCTTTGCAATGTGGTTTTGATGCTGTACAGGCCTCGTCTAGGGTGGCTGCTACAGGGTCAGTTCTTCGCAGGCACGCCTGGCTGAGGGATCCAGAATTTATCTGACCATGTTAAGACAAGGATTTTAGATGATCCTTTACAGTCTGATGTGTTGTTTGGTTCACCTGTGGAGGCAGTCTTAAAGAAAATGGAAGACAAGGCTAAGTCTATGCAGACTGTTAAAGATTTTTTGCAGGTTCAGCCTCCGAAGTTTAGTAGGAATTGGCCTACCAAGGGGTGGACGTATCCTTCTTATGATTCCCAGTCTAGGGGTAGATCTAGACGTGGTAGGGGCAGAGCTCAGGGCTCTTTCAGGCCTAGAACAGGGAGTTCACCTGCACAGTCTTCGGGTGAGGGCAGGGGTCAGTCCTTTCGTAAACAGGCCCAATGACCTACCTTTTCAGCTGCCAGAGCCTTCTCGTCTGGCAGCTCCTTTGGGAGGAAGGTTGGCACTTTTCAAGGAAAATTGGAGTTTAATTACCCAAGACAGATGGGTATTGGATATCATACACCAAGGTTACAAGTTTTATTTCCATACCTTGCCTCCTTTCAAAGGCATGCCAGACGTTCCTCCTCAACAAAGAATAGAGGCTCACAAACAAATTTCTCTGCTACTTCAAATAGGGGCCATACAGCCGGTCCCTCTGCCAGAAGTGGGCCTAGGATTTTATTCTCGCCTGTTCCTAGTACTAAAGAAGGGGAACACATGGAGACCAATTTTGGATTTATCTATCCTCAACACTTATCTGGACGTTCCCAAGTTCAAAATGTTGACGTTACAACAGCTTTTACCTCTGCTGGGCAAAGATCACTGGATGGTAACTCTGGATCTCAAGGAGGCTTACCTTCATGTTCCTATCAGACTAAGTTGCAGGATGTATCTGCGTTTTCGGGCTGGGACTTCTCATTATCAGTTCTCTGCATTGCCCTTTGGCTTATCTACTGCGCCCAGAGTGTTCACGAAAGTTCTGGCTCCAGTGATAGCTTTCTTCAGGCTAAAAGGAATACAGATTTATCCTTATTTGGACGATTGCCTGATTCTGGCTCAAGAAAGGGACGAACTTCTTCATCATTTGCAATATGTGATAGCAGTGCTAAGATGCCTGGGGTATTCTGTGAATGAAATAAAGTCCAGTCTAGTACCCTCTCAGGACATGTGCTTTCTGGGTGTAAGACTGAATACAGCATCCCAGATGGCCTTTTTGACCCCGGACAAACAAAAGAATCTTTCACTTTACTTCCATTTGTCTCATCAGTCCAGGCTGACTGCAAGGACAGTCCTTCAAGCCTTGGGGTTCATGGCATCTTGTATTCTGGTGCTTCCCAATGCCAAACTGCATATGAGGAAGTTACAATGGTATCTCAAAAATGTATGGACACAGCACTGCCAGGATATGGACACTGTCATTCAGATAATACCTTGCATTCAAAAGGAATTTTTGTGGTGGGCTCAGGAATGTCACCTAAACAAGGGACTCTCTGTGACCCGGCCAGAGGCGAGTCAGATTCTAACGACAGATGCCTCAGACAAAGCTTGGGAGCTCATCTAAATGGAAAGTGGATACAAGACACGTGGCCTGCCAGACTACAACATCTACATATCAACCTGAAGGAGATGTTAGCAGTCCAATTTGCATTAATAGCTTTCAAGGATTTACTTCTTCCAGGGCAGGTGTTGATTCTAACAGACAACACAACTGTCATGTGGTACATCAACAAGCAAGGAGGAACACATTCTTATCCTCTATGCAGGCAAGCAATGATTTTGTGGGAGACTGCTCTCAGTTTACAGCTAAATCTTCAGGCAAGGTTTCTGCCGGGAGCACAGAACTCCTTAGCAGATGTGTTGAGCAGACGAATCATGGATCCCCACGAGTGGAAATTGGATCCTCATGTATTTCAGAAATTGACAGTGTCATGGGGAACTCCAGACATAGATCTGTTCGCTTCTCCACTAAACTACCAGCTGCCAAAGTTTTGCACAAAAGGTTTCATCCCACAGCCTGGAAAGTGGATGCTCTTTCTTTCAATTGGAGCAATCTTCATGTGTATGCCTTTCCTCCTCTGCCTCTCCTCCCACAGGTACTCCTAAAGGTCAGACAGGACAAGCCAAGGATGATTTTAATAGCTCCAGATTGGCCTCGACAGCACTGGTACCCTTTACTGAGAAGTCTGGTGCAGAGCCTCCATGGCCTTTGCCTTCGATTCCACACCTGCTGTCTCAGGAGAACAGTCATTTACTCAATATCAAACTTCACTATCTTCACCTAACAGCCTGGCATATTCTGTTTTGAACCCTGGAGGGTCTCAACTTCCACAGCGAGTTTTGAATGTTATTTTGGAAGCCAGAAGGCCTAGTACAAGGAAAGTGTGCAGATAAATGGAAGAGATTTTTATTTTGGAGTGCAGCAAAGGAATTTGATGTTTCTGAGCCTAATTTAAGTGTGGCTCTTCAATATCTTACTGAGTTACTGGACAAAGGTTTGTCCTTCTCTTCTATTAAGGTTCATGCTGCAGCAATTTCTGCTCACTATGACTGTGACCCACCATTGTTTTCTCATCCTTTGTTCAAGCAATTTCTTAGAGGGGCAAAGAATATAAACCCCCACGTAGAGCTCCTACTCCTGCTTGGGATCTCAATTTTGTGTTGGAGAAACTCACTCTACAACCTTTTGAGCCTGCAGCTACTGCCAAGTTGAAATATTTATCATGGAAGACTGCTTTTTTGTTGGCCATTACCTCTGCAAGAAGGGTTTCTGAATTACAGGCCCTTATGGCAGTTGAGCCTTTCTTAATTTTCCATAAGGATAGGGTATCTTTGCGTACTAATCCTTCCTTTATGCCTAAAGTGGTTTCTAGTGTGGCTTTAAACCAAACTATTCATTTGCCTACTTTTTATGCAAATCCCCAAAATAAAGGGGAAAAGATTTTGCACACTTTAGATGTACACAGGCAGTTGCGATATTATTTGAGCAGAACTAAAGGGTTCAGGCAGTCGCAGCAGTTATTTGTTTCTTTTGCTTTGAGTTCTCAGGGCAAGCCTGTGTCAAAACAAACTATTTCTAAGTGGATTGGGTTTTGCATTGCTTTCTGTTATTCCCATCATGGTAAGGAGATTCCAGCTGGGATTAGGCCTCATTCCACTAGGGCTACTGCCACTTGGACAGCTTTTTAAGGGGGGTGGCAACTAAAGATATTTTGGAGGCAGCTACTTGGAGTTCAGTGCATACTTTCTCTAAGCATTATCACCTTCCACTTTACTCTAAATCTAGGGCTGGTTTTGCCACTGCTATTTTACAGGGCATTTTGGCAGCTCCTGCTGCTTTATAGTTTTGCCATCCTCCCTTACCTCTGCTTTGGGATTCTACCCAAGTGTAAGGACTGCAGCAATGTGAGATGAAGAACATAGTACAGTTTTGTACCTACCATAAATGTAGATGTTCGAAGATCCACATTGCTGCAGTCCAATCCTCCCTCCTTCCCTCTGTAGTTAGAGGCGATTGTGTGGGTTGGGTTGTAAATATTGTGTTTATTGTATATATTGTACATATTATTAGTGCAAGGGTGGTGGTTTGGTTGGTTGCTGTCTTTTGGTTTTGACCTTTCTTGTTGGGGTCTTCTGATATCTGGGGCAAGAAAAGACTGAGGATATGACGTCGGTCATGCGCATTTGTACCCTGACGTCCTGATGTCAGTCTAATGCGCCTTGACCGACGTCAGCCTTATACTTTGATATTCGGGCCGACCGAGGACAGCGGACTACCCAAGTGTAAGGACTGCAGCAATGTGGATCTTCGAACATCTACATTTATGGTAGGTACAAAACTGTACTTTTTTACCAAAGGGGATGGCACTGCACTTTCTGGCATTGAGCTTGAGGCCATGGCTCTGACACCAGGCATCTGTCTCAGTGAGGCCCTTCTGTAGGATGTCCACATCATTTGGGGACTTGACTATGGCTCCTAGTTTGCAGTCATATGTGACCTTCGTTAGCCAGAGGACTTCTGTGTTAGCCTGTATGTCAGAGAAGTAGATACCAAACAGGAGAGGTCCCAGGACAGAACCCTATGGTACTCTACTTGTCACTGCTTTGAGGTCAGATTTGGAGTCTGTAACTTTTACAGTGTGAGTTCTGTCAGTGTGCCTGTTGGCAACCCATCTTGTGACGTAGGGATTTATACCTAGTTTAGTGAGTTTAGCTATAATTCCAGAATGGGGATGGTGTCGAAAGCCTTGGTGAGGTCAAGATAGGCTGTGTGAACCCACTTTACCCTCATCTACGGCTTTGGTGACTGCCTCAAAGAAGATGATCAGATTCAGGAGGCATGATCTGCCTTTCACAAACCCAAACTAGGTGGGATCTGTAATTTGGAGGTTACCAATGTCTTTGTTTATTCGTTCCATGATGATACGTTCCATGGCCTTGCAGACCAGGCTCGTCAGGCTAATAGGTCGATATTTCCCGGGATCAGTGGTGGCTCCCCCTTTGTGGAGTGGGATAAAAGTTGCTGTGCGCCATTCAGTGGGCACAAAGCCTGATATGAGGCTATTATTGAACATGGTGCTTAAGTGGGGAGCCAGTTCGTTCTGAAACTTGTGTAAAACACAGCCTGGGATGTTGTCCGGTCCCATGGATGCTGTGTTTTTGGCTTTAGAGTGCAGTTTTTACCTGGGTAGTTGTGATTACAGGGACTCTGCATTCTTCCTGTATAGATATGGGCCCCCTTTAGGGGGTGAGAGGGGGGTAAAGTTAGCACTGAACCTATCTGCCAGGATGTTGGCAATATCAGTTTGGTTCTGTAATTTTCGTGCCTTTGTGCTGTGACTCAGAGCAGATCTGGGTGTTGCCATCGAGATTCTTGACATAGCTATAGAATGCTTTGTGGTTGTCCTTGGAATTAGTGGCGATTTTGTTTTCGTAGCTAGCTTTGGAGGATTTTTATAAGGGATCTCAGCTTCTTAGTGAGGCTGACCCAGGGAGTTCCTCCACTCATGGGATTTTACTCTTTTGCAACAGTTTCTTCCTTCTGTTGTATAGTTTGTCTATGGCAGGAGACCACCAGATTGGCTTCCTTTTTTTGGAGGATAGCATCTTGGTTCTGTTTGGGATAGCATGATCCATGCACTCATGTAGGTGCTTTATAGAGTGCATTTGTGTAGGATTTAGCAGTTGTAACTGTATTGTCCATCTGCACACAATATTGTACCTTTCTGTGTACAGACCCACTGCCATGAGTATATCACAACCCGTAATAAGGTGTGCAACTGTTTCCATTTCTCTTTTTTACCGAACCTGCATTTGTCATTTTCCCCCACATATTCACTGGACTTTGTAAACCAATAATGTACATAGTCCACTATCCTGGGCTACCATTATTAACGTCATCCTTTGTTTTCAACACACCTCTCCTTCACCATTCCTGCATCAATCCTTAACATGAGGTCGCTCCAGAAGATATCTGTACTTGTCACTGTAATTAATTATGGCTTTTCCATATTTATTTCCTTCTAATCTGATCCTTTTGTTTTATAGCACGTTAAGTTGCTATCTGGTTTTTGTGTACTTCTGGTTTGATTTCCATTCCCACCTGACACTGGAATGCTTCCGCTAAACTAAGCGGAGAGATCATGTTAGACATTCTCTGCTTATGTTTTCCTTACAGAGTTGTATTTGCATTTGTTCGTATTTTATTGCCGAACCTTCATTAATTCCCAAATTTTAATTCACTCCTTCCTGTACAAGTTCCATTATGTCACATTCCTGTCTTAGATTGACATTTTCTTGATGCTGCAACTTTCCTGCTTTAAATGTTGCTTTTGCATATTTATTAAGACCACGTGTCATTCTTGTATCATCTAAGAAAGTTTTAACTACTTGCTTTTGTCTTTTTAATGAGTCATCTGATGAGACTACACAGTTTTAAGTCGTCCAGAAAAAGTACATGAGAAGTATTTAAGCAAGGTTGTTTTCTGGGAGCCAAACTGTAACCAAGGCCTAATCTGTTAAGTAAACAGCTTAATGGGTTAAGGGCAAGACAAAATGGTGACAGAATCACCCTGAAATTTCCCCCATTGAATTTTTATCCCCGGGATAATAATTTGCCCTTTCCTCATGGTTTAATTGCAAAGTGGTTTGCTACTGTTTCGTGGTCACTGTAATGTAATTGATCAACATAGGATGTGTCTTGTACATCTGTAAGGACTCCTTTATCTGTGAACATGGGATGCTGTTAATTGTTTTTTGTAATCTGTCCATGCCATAATTTAGCTTAATCTTCTTATTGCAATTCTTTGTTATGACTTTTTTTTATTTGGCAACAAATAATCCTTTGTTCCATATGACTTTTACTTTTGTTACCCATTTGTTATATTGCAGTGATTGCATTTTCATCGAAGTGACTGTAAACTGCTTCAATTCCAGTATATAGTCTGTGTGTCGTCTGAAGTTATTGGCCTACACTTTTTAGGATGGCTTACAGGTTAAATAGTATTGATGTTAAGTTGTCAATCTCGCCTTCATTCTTGCTTGATGGGTTCGGAGCCGATCCTCGGCTCCGACTCGGCACTTGCTAAGCTTGAGAGTCACTTTTACCAGCTCGAGGCAGCCCCATATCCCATGATGCAAGGCGGTAAGTACCCAGATCTCGTTTGCCGCTTCGCTGATGAGGTCCTCCTTTTACCAGCTCCTGGTAAGTGATTTGCTACTTTGCTATTTTAGCCCCCTTTAACAAAAAAACCCTTTATTATTAGTTTTAATTTAGTTTTAAACATTTTCTGACAGAAAATTCCCTGTCTCTTCTTATTTTTTTAGTCAAACTTTACCCATCCCATCCCCCCCCTGTTAGGGTGTGTGTGTGTGTTTCTAGTTATACCTTTTTGGTATATTTAATTTAAATTCTTTGACTGGTGTGTGTGTGTGCTTGTGTTACACCATGTCAAAAGAAAGGGTCTCAGGCTTTAAGAAGTGTGACTCGTGCTGTCAGAAGATGTCTCTGACAGACGGTCACACTTCTTGCCTGTATTGCCTGGGGCCTCTTCACCTGCAGGACTCCTGTGCTATATGTCATTCTTTCAGCCAGAGAGTCCTGCAGGAAAGAAGAAATAAATTAATACTCAGGGGCCTTCTTAAGCCGGAGGGCTCTCCGGCTAAGTCGGCTCCATCCAAGACTGCCAAGTCTTCCAAGGCCCAGGCTTCTGTGTCAAAGCCTGCGGCCTCGGCTCCGACTCGTTCTGAGTCGAGATCGGCTCCGGCTGGAGCCGATTCTGGCTCAACTAAGCCTTCGGCACCGATGGCTATCGGTGCCGATTCTGCATCGACCACTTCGGTGTCGGCTCCGATCGGTTCCGACCACCATGTGGCTCAGGCATCGGTGTCGGCTCCGATCGGCTCCGACACCGTTACTTTTGTGGCTGTATCTGCTCCGGCTGGAGCCAATGCATCGAGGCTACCTGTCGGCTCGGATAAGTTGTCGGCTCCGACAGGTTCAATAGTTTCATCGGTTCCGATGGCTCCTTCGAGGAAGAGGTCGAGGTCTCCTTCCTTGGAGCCGATACTTCGGCTCGGCTTCACCTCTCCTCTCGGAACGGAGCCATCGGAGCCGATCTTCAAGCTCATGCAGGCTTTCTGACCATGACTTAGAGAGAGTGGTCAGTAGATTACTTAAGTCACAGGCACTGGCCCAAATGTTACATAGTCCGTCTCAACAGACGACTATTGGTCCACACCCCGTTGCAGTTCCTCCTTCAACTCTACCCCAGAGCTTGGAGTTGGAGTCTTGAGAATGGTTACTGCTACGGCTGAAGGACAGATACCCCTTCTGTTCCTTCAGCCTCTACTCTTATCTCCTCTTGAGACCTTCCTTAGAGGGATTCGGTGGCGGGCTTCCATGGTCTCCTCCGAGGGTGAGTGGCATCGGACCCTTGTCCGAGCCCGCTCTTCCCCTTGGAGCCTCGGCCTTGGTGAGCTCGGCTCCGACATCTGCCTCTGAGACTTCCCTTTCGGTGGTCCCTGGAGTTCCTAGCTCTTCGGAACGGGTTCTCTCGGACCTGCCTGGGAGGGGAGCATTCGAGGTGATGAAGAGTGTGCTGGCCACTGGTATCAGTCAGCAGTCTGTTCCCTTAGCTCCTCCCTCTATAGTGCCTGTTGACATCTCTGCCACTTCTCTTGCTACAGGACCCAGAGATCCACCGCCTCAGGTTTCCCCATTGGGAATTTCCCCCTCTTCCGAGGATTCTTCTGATGTTTCGGGAGATCCTCCTAGGAAGAGGACTTGTAAGAGGAAACATGTAGACTCCCCCGAGTCTATCACTTCAGATACTGACTTTGATGAGTCAGAGGGATCCCCAAGATCCCCCTCTGAGGATGTCTCCTTCTCAGACATCCTAGAACTCCTTAGACAGAGGAAACTGGCCCCCCAACAATCCCCCTGAGGATGAGTCAGTATACCTAGAGGCGTTTGGACCTCGGGCCTCCACCTCCTGGGTGTCTCCGCCTTCGACCCCTTATGCAGGTTATTGCCCGAAAGGCATGGGCAGCTCCTGACTCTGTAGAGCCAGTCCCTAGGAGGCCTTCAAAATTTATCACTGCCCCGTGTGATAAGCAATTCCTCACTAAGGGTGTCCCCGCTGATGCCATGGTGGTGGCTGCTGCCACCAAAAAGGAACTTGCAGATCCTTCCGTACCCGTCCATCCTCCTAATAAGGACTCTAGGACTATGGATAGGTACGGTAAGCGGATGATGTTCTTCATCTCACATTGCTGCAGTCCTTACACTTGGGTAGTCCGCTGTCCTCGGTCGGCCCGAATATCAAAGTATAAGGCTGACGTTGGTCAAGGCGCATTTGACTGACATCAGGACGTCAGGGTACAAATGCGCATGACCGACGTCATATCCTCAGTCTTTTTTGCCGCATGGTCCGATGCAGAAGCAGCTTTGCAAGTGCCGGTTGGCGTTCTGAGATTTTTCGATTTCGAAGTTTCAGACCGAGTTCAAAGTTGGCTAAGTACCCCGTTGGGGGAATATTTTAGTTTTTTCTTGCCTCAGTGATTTACCGGATGTCAGAAAAAGTCAATAATTGCATTTCTTGTGGGAAACAGATACCGCATAGAGATTATCATACTTTGTGTATTCCTTGTTTAGGGCCTGAGCACGACATTGTTGGGTGTCGCTCTTGTGCTAGATTCAATAAACGCACTATAAAGAGAAGGTTGGATTGTGCCAGGTTAGTCTTTGGGAAGCGGTGCAATTATAAAATGCCGTCGGATGCTCCGACGCCCGCTTCGAAGAAGCGCAAGGACAAAGCAGTTAAGCCTAGGTTAGAAGAACCGTCTGTACTGGACGCCGGTTCTTTAGAGGTATCGGTGGAGCCGGTGGCTCCACCGGAGGTTTCTTTGGGTTCCCAGGGAGAGACTTTATTATTGCAAGATGTGGCCTCTCAGGAGGCAGGTCAGGCTGAAGGGGCTTCTCAGGTTACTATACTCCCCTCCCTTCCTAGGGTGGCTAGGCCCTCTCCTTCTGTTTCCAAGGCTTCTCCCAGGGGCAGGCCAGGTTCAGCTTCAGTTGGTGTCACCCCTAGTTCTTCTGGAACTGTGCCCAAGAAGCATATGCTTAAAATGGCAGAAGATTTGATTTCTTTGATTAGGGGTTCTTTGCCCCCTCCTGATAAGAGACCTAGGGTGGAGCCTGAGCCAGGGAGTTTTGAGCAGGCTTCAGATGTTTCAGAGTCTTCGGCTGAAGATTTGCAGGAGTATTCTCCTTATTCTGACTCTGATGTGGATGATTCTACTCCTCCTGCTTCTCCTCCTGAGGATTTTTCTTTTTCAGAAACTCTTCATTCTATGAGGGAGCATTTTAAGTGGGAAGGTCAGGACTTCTCTGATTCCAGGAAAAGGCTTAGAGAATTTTTGTTTTTACCCCAGCATAGGCCTTTGGCTATACCTCCTGTTTTAGATGTGGTGGAAGATGTTTTTGCAGAGGCTTCTCTTAATCCTGATTCTTTGCCTCCTGCTCCTGTAAAACCGGATAGATATTACAGGGTGCCTGAAGCTCATAAGTATCTTTTTAAGAGTCCTAGGGCAGACCCAGAAACTGTTAGTCAGGGGCCTAAAGGTGTTAAGGCTTCTGTTGTCAAGAATCCGGTTCCTTCAGACAAAGAGGCCAAGGCTTTGGATAGATGGGGAAAGAAAGTTTATACTTCTTCCACTCTAGCTATGAGGGCTTTGAATTGCCAGTTTCACATGTTAAAATACCAAACCTATCTCCTTTCACAATTGAAGTCTAAGGTTGATGCTCTGGCGGAAGGTATTGATTGTAAAGAGTTGCAAGATTTAGTACATGTTTCTGAACAGGTGGGTAAGCATTCCTTGCAATGTGGTTTTAGATACTCCTTTACAATCTGATGTGTTGTTTGGTTCTCCTGTTGAGACGGTCTTAAAGAAAATGGAAGACAAGGCTAAGTCTATGCAGACTGTTAAAGATTTTTTGCAGGTTCAGCCTCCAAAGTTTAGTAGAAATTGGCCTACTAAGGGGTGGATGTATCCTTCTTATGATTCCCAGTCTAGGGGTAGATCTAGACGTGGTAGGGGCAGAGCTCAGGGCTCTTTCAGGCCTAGAACAGGGAGTTCTCCTGCACAGTCTTCAGGTGAGGGCAGGGGTCAGTCCTTTCGTAAACAGACCCAATGACCTACCTTTTCAGCTGCCAGAGCCTTCTCGTCTGGCAGCACCTTTGGGAGGAAGGTTGGCACTTTTCAAAGAAAATTGGAGTTTAATTACCCAAGACAGATGGGTATTGGATATCATACACCACGGTTACAGGTTTTATTTCCATACCTTGCCTCCTTTCAAAGGCATGCCAGGCGTTCCTCCTCCACAAAGAATAGAGGCTCACAAGCAAATTTCTCTGTTACTCCAAATAGGGGCCATTCAGCCGGTCCCTATGCCAGAAGTGGGCCTAGGATTTTATTCTCGCCTGTTCCTAGTACCAAAGAAAGGAACACGTGGAGACCAATTTTGGACTTATCTATCCTCAACACTTATCTGGACATTCCCAAGTTCAAAATGTTGACGTTACAGCAGCTTTTACCTCTGCTGGGCAAAGATCATTGGATGGTAACTTTAGATCTCAAGGAGGCTTATCTTCATGTTCCTATCAGACTCAGTTGCAGGAAGTATCTGCGTTTTCGAGCTGGGACTTCACATTATCAGTTCTCTGCATTGCCCTTTGGCTTATCTACTGCCCGGAGTGTTCACGAAGGTTCTGGCTCCAGTGATAGCTTTCCTCAGGTTAAAAGGAATACAGATTTATCCCTATTTGGACGATTGCCTGATTCTGGCTCAAGAAGGACGAGCTTCTTCATCATCTGGATTATGTGATAGCAGTGCTAAGATGCCTGGGGTATTCTGTGACCGAAATTAAGTCCAGTCTAGTTCCCTCTCAAGACATGTGCTTTCTGGGTGTGAGACTGAATACAGCATCCCAGATGGCCTTTTTGACCCCGGACAAACAAAAGAATCTTTCCCTTTACTTTCATCAGTTGTCTCATCAGTCCGGGCTGACTGCAAGGACAGTCCTTCAAGCCTTAGGGTTCATGGCATCTTGTATTCTGGTGCTTCCCAATGCCAAACTGCATATGAGGAAGCTACAATGGTATCTCAAAAATGTATGGAGACAGCACTGCCAGGATTTGGACACTGTCATTCAAATAATACCTTGCATTCAAAAAGAATTTTTGTGGTGGGCTCAGGAATGTCACCTAAACAAGGGACTCTCTGTGACCCGGCCAGAGGCGAGTCAGATTCTAACGACCCATGCCTCAGACAAAGCTTGGGGAGCTCATCTGTATGGAAAGTGGATACAAGACAAGTGGCCTGCCAGACTACAACATCTACATATCAACTTGAAAGAGATGTTAGCAGTCCAGTTTGCAATAGTAGCTTTCAAGGATTTACTTCTTCCAGGGCAGGTGTTGATTCTAACAGACAACACAACTGTCATGTGGTACATCAACAAGCAAGGCGGAACACATTCTTATCCTCTATGCAGGCAAGCAATGATTTTGTGGGAGACTGCTCTCAGTTTACAGCTAAATCTTCAGGCAAGGTTTCTGCCGGGAGCACAGAACTCCTTAGCAGATGTGTTGAGCAGACAAATTATGGATCCCCACGAGTGGAAATTGGATCCTCATGTATTTCAGAAATTGACAGTGTCATGGGGAACTCCAGACATAGATCTGTTCGCTTCCCCACTAAACCACCAGCTGCCAAAGTTTTGCACAAAAAGGTTTCATCCCACAGCTTGGAAAGTGGATGCTCTTTCTTTCAATTGGAGCAGTCTTCATGTGTATGCCTTTCCGCCTCTGCTTCCCCTCCCAAAGGTACTACTAAAGGCCAGACAAGACAAGCCAAGGATGATTTTGATAGCTCCAGATTGGCCTCGACAGCATTGGTACCCATTACTGAGGAGCCTGGTACGGAAGCCTCCATGGCCTTTGCCTTCGATTCCACACCTGTTGTCTCAGGAGGACAGTCATTTGCTCAATGTCAAGCTTCACTCTCTGCACCTAACAGCCTGGCATATTCTGTTTTGAACCATAGTGGGCCTCCACTTCCACAACAAGTTTTAAATGTTATTTTGGAAGCCAGAAGGCCTAGTACAAGGAAAGTGTACGCAGACAAATGGAAGAGATTTTTGTTTTGGAGTGCAGCAAAGGATTTTGATGTTTCTGGGCCTAATTTAAGTGTGGCTCTTCAATATCTTACTGAGTTACTGGACAAAGGTTTGTCCTTCTCTTCTATTAAGGTTCATGCTGCAGCAATTTCGGCTCACTATGATTGTGACCCACCATTGTTTTCTCATCCTTTGTTCAAGCAATTTCTTAGAGGGCAAAGAATATAAGACCCCCACGAAAAGCTCCTACTCCTGCTTGGGATCTCAATTTTGTGTTGGAGAAACTCACTCTACAACCTTTTGAGCCTGCAGCTACTGCTGAATTGAAGTTTTATCATGGAAGACTGCTTTTTGTTGGCTATTACCTCTGCAAGAAGGGTTTCTGAGTTGCAGGCCCTTATGGCAGTTGAGCCTTTCTTAATTTTCCATAAGGATAGGGTATCTTTACGTACTAATCCTTCCTTTATGCCTAAAGTGGTTTCTAGTGTGGCTTTAAACCAAACTATTCATTTGCCTACCTTTTATGCAAATCCCCAAAATAAAGGGGAAAAGATTTTGCACACTTTAGATGTGCACAGGCAGTTGCGTTATTATTTGGACAGAACTAAAGGGTTCAGGCAGTCTCAGCAGTTATTTGTTTCTTTTGCTTTGAGTTCTCAGGGCAAGCCTGTGTCAAAACAAACTATTTCTAAGTGGATTAGGTTTTGCATTGCTTTCTGTTATTCCCATCATGGCAAGGAAGTTCCAGCTGGGATTAGGCCTCATTCCACTAGGGCTACTGCCACTTCAACAGCTTTTTTGAGAGGGGTGGCAACTAAGGATATTTTGGAGGCAGCTACTTGGAGTTCAGTGCATACTTTTTCCAGACATTATCACCTACCACTTTACTCTAAATCCAGGGCTGGTTTTGCCACTGCTGTTTTGCAGGGCATTTTAGCAGATCCTGCTTCCTTATAATTTGGCCATCCTCCCTTTCCTCTGCTTTGGGATTCTACCCAAGTGTAAGGACTGCAGCAATGTGAGATGAAGAACATAGTACAGTTTTGTACCTACCATAAATGTAGATGTTCGAAGATCCACATTGCTGCAGTCCAATTTACCCTCCCTCCTTCCCCTCTGTTTTTAGAGGCGGTTGTGTGGGTTGGGTGGTCATTTGGGTGTTTATTGTCTATTGTATATTTTGTACATATTTTTAGTGCTAGGATGGTTGGTTGTTGGTTTGCTGTCTTTGGTTTTGACCTTTATTTTAGGGTCTTCTGACATCTGGGGCAAGAAAAGACTGAGGATATGACGTCGGTCATGCGCATTTGTACCCTGACGTCCTGATGTCAGTCAAATGCGCCTTGACCGACGTCAGCCTTATACTTTGATATTCGGGCCGACCGAGGACAGCGGACTACCCAAGTGTAAGGACTGCAGCAATGTGGATCTTCGAACATCTACATTTATGGTAGGTACAAAACTGTACTTTTTCCTCAGCAACCTTTGCTATGCGTTCGCTGAATTACCTATGTCACTTCACCAGACTCCAAAGGGATATCCTTAAGGAGCTAGGTGATGTTGTTCAGGATCCTACAGCTGCAGGAGCTCAGGAAAAAATTGCTTCGCAGCTAGGAACCCTTAATTCCATTGCAAACTCCTCCATGCGGCTAATATCATATGCTGCTGATGGAGCGAGTAGGGCCGCAGGTACAGGTGTGGCTCTTAGACGCCAAGCCTGGATGCGGCTATGTGACTTTGCAGATCCCTTTAAGGCGTCCTTCACAAATTCTCCCTTTGATGGGTCAGCTTTGTTTGGCCCTCAAGTGAAGGAAACTTTGACCAGGTGTGAGCAGGACGGCAAGACTCTTTCTGCCGTAGGAGTCCGTTTTCCACCCCTTCTAGACCTTACCCCAAAGGACAGAAAGGTGGCAAAATGTGGTTCCGCAAATCCCAAGGAGTCACGCCGGATTCACGTGGTCAGTTTACCCCTAGAGGCAGAGGGGGTAACAACAACAGACGCCGCTCTAGAGGCAGAGGGGGTCCAAAACCAGGAAACAGAGAGCCTCTCTGACAAGCCCTTTCAGCATCCCTGAGATGTTGCCCGGCTGTCCCTCCTTGGAGGCAGTCGGGGGAAGATTATCACTGTACCCAGAAGCCTGGCATTCCCTCACTCAAGACAGATGGGTACAGTCGATCATATCCAAGTGTTACATAATTCCTTTTGAGGAAGTCCTTCCCCTCAAATTCCCTTCCAGATGTACCACCGGTCTAAGGGAAATTGCAGAGTTAGAAGTCTCAAAACTACTGCAAAAAGAGCCATTCAGCGAGTAACAACAGACCATTCAGAGCCGGGAAACCACTCAAGGTTCTTTTGGTCCCCAAAAGACGGAGACTGGAGACCAATATTGGATCTCAGCAGACTCAACAAGTCTGTGAGGAAGGCAAGATTCGAATGGTCACTCTTCAGTCAATTCTGCCCTTCTTACAGAAGGACAACTGGATGTGCTCAATAGATCTTCAGGATGCACTATCACATCAAAATTCACAGACGCCCAGGAGATTTCTCCGCTTTCGGCTGGGGTCCAGTCATTTCAGTTCAGAGCCCTGCCCTTTGGTCTCACTACAGCCCCAGAGTGTTCACCAAATGCATGGCAGTGGTCACGGCTCACCTGAGACGTCAAGGATTCCAGGTGTTTCCATCTCGACGACTGGCTCCTTTCAGCTACCACCAGGCATCAGCTTATTCAAGCCAGGGATTACACAATAAAGCTTTGTACTCTTTTGGGCATCTCTATAAACTTCGAAAAATCATCCTTATCGCCCTGCCAGTCTATTACTTTCATAGGCGCAAACTTAAACACTGTTCGGATGTCAGCTACCCTTACAGATCAAAGAGTTTCAGACATTCAAAGTCATGTCAGGATCATTCTAGCCAACAAGAAAGTACAGGCCAGAATGGTTCTAAAGGTATACAGCCTCATGGCTGCGGCCATTACTCTTCTTCCCCTGGCTCGCTTCTACATGCGCCTTCTTCAGTGGATGCTGTTCACACAGTGGTCGTACCAACAACTTCCAATGCGTCACCAGATTCTGGTGACACAGACTTGCAAAGATCATCTTGCTTGGTGGATCACATCTCCTCAGGTTCACCAAGGCAGACACTTTGTACCCCCATCCCCGATAGCCACTGTCACCACGGATGCCTCCCTGATCGGGTGGGGGGGTCATTATCAGGGCAGGATGGTTCATGGGACGTGGCAGCCGTTCGAGTACCACCTGCACATAAATGTCCTGGAGATGAGAGCAGTGCTTTTAACGTTGCAAGCCCTCAACGACTTTCTTCCCGTAGGGACAATTGCAGTCCACACAGACAACATGTCTGTAGTTTGGTATATCAACAAACAGGGCGGAACCAAGTCCTACCCCTTGTGTCGAGAAGCGCTCAGACTATGGCAATGGGCGATCTCCTCTCATCGGTTTCTGGTAGCAACGCACATCCCTGGGAAAACCAACATTGTAGCGGACAGATTGAGCAGAGCTATTCTCATGCCTCACGAGTGGTCTCTCAAGCAATCTATAGCGAAAGAGATTTTTCTGGAATGGGGTCGTCCATGTTGCGATCTTTTTGCTACTCCCCAAAACAGCAAATGCCCAGACTTCTTCTCTCTCTTCCCTCTTCCAGGTCATCCCCCCAGAGACGCTCTGACCCAGGATTGGCCCCAGGGACTTCCTTATGCCTTCCCTCCATCCCTCAAGTTATCCAGAAAGCTACCGTTTTGAGAGCCAAATTGATTCTCATTGCCCCTTACTGGCCTCGACAAGTTTGGTTCCCGTTCCTCCATCGTCACCTTTTGGTGCAGCCGTTGCATCTGGACCCAGTGCCAGATCTTCTGATTCACCAATCCGGTCAGCTGCACCGGTCTATCCCTTCTCTCAACCTCACAGCATGGTTGCTCCACTTCCTTCCTTAGCCAGGCTTCCTTTGATCTCTAACCCAGTTAGAGACATCATAGTAGCTTCTTTAAAATCCTCTACCAGGAGGATTTATACAAGCAAATGGAAAAGTTTCTCTTATTGGGCTAAGGCCAACAATATTGATCCTTTCACTGCCCCTGTTCAGGCAGTCCTGGACTTCTTAGCAGAGATTTTTCATGCAGGCTCCTCTTCTTCCACAGTCAGAGTTCAATTGGCTGCTATCTCCAACTTTCATGTCGGGGTCGCAGATCACAATATTATGTCCCATAGGCTCTGCAGGGCCTTCTTGAAAGGAATTTTCCTACTAAAGCCTCCAATCAGGAATCCTCCTCCTCAGTGGGATCTAAATTTAGTGCTGACATCCTTGATTCTTCCCCCTTGAGCCAGCTGTTTCTTGTTCCTGAAATTTCTTTCTTGGAAAACTTTATTCCTAGTGGCTATTACATCGGCCAGGAGGGTGTCTGAACTTCATGCTCTATCGGTTCGACCCCCCCTATTTGGTTTTTCACAAAGACAGAGTATCTTTGAGAACTAATCCGACCTTTTAGCCTAAGGTCGCTTCAAAGACCAATCTGAATCAATCCATTGATCTCCCTGTATTTTTCCCAAACTATTCAGACAGAGCCGAACAAAAACTACATTATCTTGATGTCCACCATCAACTCAGATATTATTTGGACAGAACAAAAAAATTTAGGAAATCTGATCAACTTTTTGTTTCCTATGCGGATAATAAGAAAGGCCTTCCTGTTTCTAAAGTGACCTTGTCTAGATGGCTTTCTTCGGTCATCTCTGAAATTTATCTGCTCAGGGGAAAACAGCTGTGCTCAAAACCTAAAGCACATTCAACTAGGAGCTTAGCTACTTCTACAGCCTTTCAAGCTAGACTTCCTTTAGACACTATTTGTGCAGTGGCCACTTGGGCCACTCCTCACACTTTTGTTTCCCATTACAAATTGGACTTGGCCTCCAGGGACAGAGCGAGTTTTGGCTCTACAGTCCTCAAGAGTCTGTTCCATTGAGCCACCCAGGATAGAGGTGCTAGGGACGGTCCCATCAAGCAAGAATGAAGGCGAGATTGACAACTTAACATTAAGTTATGTACCTACCATAACGCTCCATGTTAGTTGTCTTCTCGCCTTCTTTCTGCGACTCCCTCCTTCCCCAGGCCTGGACAGACCTTTTATAAGAAATTGTTATGCTGAAGACCATTCAGACCTGGTCCTTCTTCCATCCTGTGAGTTTTCTTTCTTCCTTTTGGAAGTATTTTATGCTTGGTGCTATTGCCCTTTGTCATCAAACGAGATCTGGGTACTTACCGCCTTGCATCATGGGATATGGGGCTGCCTCGAGCTGGTAAAAGTGACTCTCGAGCTTAGCAGTGCCGAAGTGGAGCCGAGGATCGGCTCCGAACCCATCAAGCAAGAAAGAAGGCGAGAGAAGACAACTAACATGGAACGTTATGGTAGGTACATAACTTCTTATTTTTTCCTGTTAACCAAGTTAGTGTCTGTCTGGTATGAGCATACAAGTAATTCCTCCTTTGGGCTAAATCTTTTAACAAGAAGTTAGGTGTTGCATCTGAACTCGAGGTTTTCTAGTTAGGACCTTTTCTTAACTTTGTTTCCATGTCTCTGACTGTTATTTTATCACATATCATATCCAGTACATTTGAACCCCTTGCTGTTTCTTTTCATTTTTCTGTCCATTTAGCACATTTATGTTTCATGGGGTCTTCATAAATATTTCTCCAAAATGTCTCTTTCCTTTTTTGATGAGGTTTCTATTCCTTTTGCTTTGTTTCCCAGTTACATCACATGAATTTAATGGTCTTAATTATTGTGTTGGTCTGTTTTATCAGACTTCTAACATTTTGGATCTTTACTTTTTGTAATCTGTGTTTTTCATTGATCTTAATATGTCTATCCATCTCTATTAAATCAAGTAACTCTTCCCTTAGATCATTTTCTACTAAACTGAGGGACACATTCTTTGCTCTCTGTTTCCTGTGGACAGCAGCGCAGTGGTTCAGTGGTTAGCATTGCCTCACAGCAAGAGGTTCTCCGGTTTGATTCTTGGCTGGGGACGCCTTCTGTGCAGAATCTGCATGTTCAACATGTGTTCACTTGTGTTCCCTCTGGGTGCTCCAGTTTCCTCCTACATTACAAAGACATGCATCTAGAGCATTTCTGCCCACGCCTCCGCTGAAGATGGGCTCTGTCCTAATTGAACTTTCCCAGTAACAAATGTTGAATAAATAAAATTGTACAGGAAGTTGCAAAACGTCTTTCTGTGACATATATTCTCGTCATCTGCTGCTCCTTCATATGGGAGCTCATTGACCCATCACTCCACAACATTGCCTGTATCAGAGTTGCCACTTGTTTCCTGGTCATTCCCTTGCTGTGCAACTCCAACTGAAGAATTGTTCTTGTGGCAAGTTATCAGATGCTCCCATTTCACCTGTTTGTCCTTAGTTTGAAGATTAATTGTTCCAACTCGGGTAATGTCACAGCAAGATAGATTTTCTATACTAAATCCTTCACTTCACAGGTAATCCATAACTTCAGTTACTCTTTAACGTCTCGGTTACTAATCCTCTTTCCTAATATGCCCCTTTATTTTCTTCTTTTTGGTATTGTGAAATTTTTCATACCTGAGCCATTTGCCCATATTTATTAATTAATTAGCAAGTAATTGCTATGTAAATTGTTATTCACTATGTAATCCAATGTATATGCTGTCTGTTTATTTAACTGTGGAGCTTTTCTCCCCGGGCCTCCGCTGAAAATGGACCTACGTCCAGTCGGACACTCCCGGTCAACAAATTTAAATAAATAAATAAAATAAATTTTCATATGTCTTTGGTGCTGCTTTTTTGATTAGTTTGGCTTTCTCCACTGCATAAATATTGCACCGTGTCACATCTTTTTCTTTCTGCATGTCTGTTTCTTTATACCTTTCAAACACTTTTTTTTTTCCTTTATATTCTCACACTTTGTTTCGCTGTTTTTTCCAGGTGGCTCAAAGTTTCTTTGTCTATGTATTTTTTTCCCATGGTTCTATTGTGTTAATGAGCACAGATTTGCTTTTGACAGTTAAGCATTTTTCTTTAATTTCTTTCATAATCTTTTTGAATGTTTTCTATCTGGAAGTTCTGTGTTGCTTTCTTAATAGTAATAGCATGATGTCCTTCATGGATGCATCTGCAGTCATAACAAGTGGGTTGTCCTGTCGTCAGGCAGCCCTTCAGTCGGCCGGATTCCAAAGTCCGGGTCCGGCTTCGGCTGATGTCGCACTCCACCCGACGTCATCTCTGTTGGTCTTCGGTATAAAGGCATCAGCCGGCGCCATTTTCCCCAGTCTTTCTTGCGTGGCGCCAAGCAGAAGCTGTTCGCAAGTGCCGGTCGGTCGGATCCAGAGATTACTTCTACCGAATACTACAAGACTTCTAAAGCTAAGTACCCGTTGGGGACTCTTTCTTGCCTCAGCCGATGTCAGAAAAAGTTAACAATTGTTTAAACTGTGGGAAACAAATACCTCATAAAGATTTCCACTCTTACTGTCTGCCTTGTTTAGGCCCAGCCCACGACGTAGCAGCCTGTTCGGCCTGTACTTCTTTCAACCGACGAACGCTTAGGCGTCGGTCGGAGTTTGCAGAACAGTTTTCGGTTCTGATTTTGCCCACATTATGCCATCGGATCCTCTGACTACCCAATCTGCCAAAAAACGCAAAGATAAACACCGACACTTGCGGTCCGCGGTTTCGGCCGAAACCATGGTCAAGCAAACCGCGAGTGTCTCGGTTTCGGCCGAAACCGAGAAAACTGAACAAAGTACAGCTGAACAAATTCCTACAACTGAGGCCCCTGCTACAACTCTTGAATCGACCTCAGAAAATTTACCAACTACGGTGGTTGACTTATCAGACACCATCCCCTTGGATGTCTCTACCCCAGCACGTGGTGCTGCTAGGCCTCCAGCAGCCATGTCCATTAAGGCCTTCACCAGGGCTAAAGCAGCCAAGACTACTAAAACAGTGCCTGTTAAACCCCCCACATCCAGGCCCTCTTCTAGTTCTCAAATGCTTACTTTGGCAGAAGATTTAATTTCTTTAATTAGAGGATCTCAGTCTCACCCAGACAGGGCCTCTCAGCCCCCAGAGAAGAGACCTAGGGCAGAGCCCCCCAAGCCAGTGTCCTCTGATGATTCTGCTGATGAATCAGACATAACTGACCAGCCAGAGGCTCCCTTCTCCAATTTTGAAGATTCTGATACTGAAGAATCCATTCCAGCAGCTTCCCCACCAGAAGAATTCTCCTTTGGGGAAACCTTGCATGCCATGCGAGAACAGTTCCAATGGCAGCAACAGGATTTTTCAGACTCCAGAAAAAGACTTAGGACTTTCCTGCACCTCCCACAGCACAGGCCCTTAGCTATACCTCCTGTTCTCTCTGTGGTGGATGATGCTTTCAATGATGTTTGCTCCGCTCCAGATTCTTTACCCCCAGCCCTTGCCAAACCAGACAGATTTTACAGGGTGCCAGATACTCATCACCACCTTTACAAGGCTCCACTTGCAGACCCAGAAACTATATCCCAGGGCCCAAGGCAGTAGCATGACCATAGCTAAAAACCCTATTCCTTCTGAAAGGGAAGCAAGGTCATTAGACAGATGGGGTAAAAAGGTTTACACTTCAGCTACTCTCTCAGCTAGAGATTTAAACTGTCAGTTTCACATGATACAATACCAAGAGTTTATGCTTGATCAGTTAACTAAAAAACTAACCACTGATGAATCTCTTGATAAGAAATATGTATTAGAGATGGTAAATAACATACAACAGGTTAGCAACCATTCCTTAAAATGTGGCTATGATGCACTGGAGGCTTCATTTAGATCAGCCATGACAGGCACAGTGATAAGAAGGCATGCATGGCTAAAGGAACAAGCTTTACCGGATCATGTTAAAGCTAAGTTGCTAGATGCTCCTATGGACAAGACAAGTTTGTTTGGTACACCTGCCCAGCAGGTTATGAAGAAAATGGAAGAAAAGGCAAAATCTGTTCAAACTGTTAAAGATTTCTTGCAGGTTCAACCCCCAAGGTTTAGCAGGAACTGGCCTGCCAAAAATTGGTCCTTTCCTGACTCCACAAAATTTCAAAGGGGCAGGAATAGACGTTCCAGAGGCAGAAACCAATCCAGAGGAGGTGCCTACAGAGGAAGACAGTGGCAAGGTAACAACAGAGGCACAGACACAGCCACTGCCACTACATCAACACAACCACAGTGACTTAACCCTAAATCCGCCTACCAGGGAACAAATAGCAGCTCCTCTAGGCGGAAAGTTAACCTTATTTTCAAACAACTGGCACTACATAACAAAGAACAAGTGGATTTTACAAACCATAGATCAAGGTTACCGGTTTCACTTCCACACTTTACCAGTCAAAAGAGGAATGCCAAATCTACCTCCAAATCAAAAAACAGAGGCTCTACGCCAGATAATGGAGTTAGCAAACATGAGAGCTGTGGAAAGAGTGCCAACAGCAGAGCAAGGAAAGGGGTTCTACTCCAGACTATTCCTAGTTCCAAGAAAGGAAAAAGTTGGAGACCAATTCTCGACCTGTCCACCTTAAATACATACATCATTGTCCCAAAATTCAAAATGCTGACCCTACAGCAACTTCTTCCCATGCTGGGCAAGGAGTCTTGGCTGGTAACTCTAGATCTCAAGGAGGCATACCTGCACGTCCCCATTCGACCAATCTGCAGAAGATACCTCAGATTTCTTGCAGGATCAGA
This sequence comes from Protopterus annectens, assembly GCF_019279795.1. NCBI lineage: Eukaryota > Metazoa > Chordata > Ceratodontiformes > Protopteridae > Protopterus > Protopterus annectens. The sequence continues at coordinate 347,434,471 of NC_056738.1, read as the reverse complement.
GCACTATCAATTCTCAGCATTGCCTTTTGGCTTATCTACTGCCCAGAGTATTCACAAAATGCCTGGCATCAGTAATCGCCCATTGCAGACTTCAGGGAATTCAAATTTACCCATACCTGGACGACTGCCTGCTACAAGGGGACAACAAAAGCAAGCTGACAACAGATTTACAAAGGGTCATTTACTTGCTACAAGCACTGGGATACACAGTCAATTTACAAAAGTCAAGGCTGATACCATCCCAAACAAGGACTTTCTTGGGCGGAATTGGACACAGTAAAACAAATGGCATTCCTGACTACAGAAAAACAAAAAGAACTTCCTCTTTACTTCTTGGCACTAACAAAATTGAACAAGTTAACAGCAAGAAAAGTACTGCAGGCCTTGGGCTTCATGGCATCATGCATAATCTTGGTTCCATTTGCCAGACTACATATGAGAAAACTACAGTGGTACCTAAAGAATTTATGGTCCCAACACAGACACAGTCTAGAAACAGAAATCCCACTAATTCCATGCTTAAAACAGGAGTTCCTATGGTGGGCTCAGGCATGCCAGTCAAACCCAGGCCTACCCTTTCGCAGATGTCAAGCAAGCCAGACCATCACAACAGACGCTTCAGACCTAGGATGGGGCCCACATGCTGGACAAATGCGTGCAAGGATTGTGGACTCAGGATCAACTTCAACTGCACATCAACCTAAAAGAAATGCTGGCAGTAAAACTGGCAATCCAAAAGTTCAAACCATTCCTCAAAGAGGGCCAGTTGATGATAAGGACAGACAACACCACAGTCATGTGGTACATCAACAAACAGGGAGGCACTCATTCATACCCCCTATGCAGAATGACCTTGGAGCTGTGGACCCTGGCACTCAGCTACAACATCCAGTTACAGGCAATATTTGTACCAGGGAAAGACAATACCCTAGCAGACATGTTAAGCAGAACCACTTCGGATTCCCACGAATGGAAGCTTCACCCGGACATCTTCGAGACCATCTCAAAGAAATGGGGAATGCCACAGATAGACCTATTCGCATCACCTCTCAATCACCAGCTCAAAAAATTCTGCACAAGGACATTCCACCCATTAGCATGGAAAGTGGATTCGCTCTCCTTCAACTGGAAAGGCCTAACAGCATATGCATTCCCGCCTCTTCCTTTGATACACAAGGTACTACTGAAAATCAAGGAAGAACGTCCAAGGATAATCCTGATAGCTCCAAACTGGCCAAGACAACACTGGTACCCACTACTGAGGAGCATGTCTCGAACAATATGTGGACAATTTCCCTGATGCCTTTGATGTTAACGAGAACAACTACAGCATCATACATCCAAACCTAAAAACCTTGCAACTGACTGCATGGAACATCACATAACAGCAGCTATTCCAGAACTTTCCCAAAGAGTTAAAGACATTATTCTTGAAGCACGCAGACCTTCAACAAGAAGGAACTATGCTGGAAAATGGAAAAGGTTTGTCATCTGGAGTACGGAAAGAGGAAAAGATGTGTCAAACATAGATATGCCTAACATTCTGGAGTGTATCTGGCCGAACTTCTTCATTCAGGCCTGTCCTACTCCTCCATCAAGATACATGCATCAGCTATTTCAGCAGAATACAGCTTTGATACACCTGTTTTTTCGCACCCTTTGCTCAGGCAGTTCCTCAGAGGAATCAAGAATGTAAAACCTCCAAGGAAACCACCATTACCAGCTTGGGATTTAAACTTTGTGCTAGAAAAGTTGGCACTATCACCCTTTGAACCAGCAGCAACAGCAGACCTACAACACCTGTCATGGAAAACTGCTTTCCTACTGGCAATTACTTCAGCAAGAAGGGTTTCAGAACTACAGGCCTTAATGGCAGTGCAACCCTTCCTAATCTTCCACCAAGATAGAGTGTCCATGAGGACTAATCCTACATTTATGCCCAAGGTGGTATCCAGAGTGTCTTTAAACCAGGCAATCCACCTACCTACCTTCTTTCCCAACCCACAAAACAGAGCGGAAAGAATACTGCATACCTTGGATGTACATAGACAGCTACGCTACTACTTGGACAGAACAAAAAATAGCAGAAAGACTGACCAACTTTTGTAGCCTATGCAACAGGAAGGGAAGGAAAAGCTATTTCCAAACAGACAATCTCCAAATGGATAGGAAATTGCATACGATTCTGTTACTCCTTCCATGGAAAACCAATTCCACAGAACATAAGACCTCATTCTACAAGGGCAACAGCCACTACCACAGCCTTCTTACGAGGAGTGGCAACCAAAGACATTATTGAGGCGGCTACTTGGACCTCCGTGCATACATTTGCCAAGCATTATAATTTGCCTCTATATTCCAGATCCCGAGCAGGGTTTGCCACTGCTGTACTGCAAGGGATCCTCAACACACCATAATCTACTTTTATCCTCCTCCCCTAGTTGGCTATGGTATTCTACCCACTTGTTATGACTGCAGATGCATCCATGAAGGACATAGTACAGTTTTGTACCTACCATAAATGTAGATGTCCGAACTGGATAGCATCTGCAGTCAGGATTACCCTCCCTCCTTCCCCTCTGTGGTACTCCTAGGGTGTTTACCCTTCTAATAGCTAGCTGTTGGGGAGTCTTTTATGGTGTATTTGTTTGTGTATATGTACATACATGCTTATTGTTGTGTTCACCTCTATCTATTTGGAAATATTGGCATCTATCCAAATTTTAGCCTGCAAGAGGGCTACTGGCATCTGGGGCAAGAAACACTGAGGAAAATGGCGTCGGCTGATGCCTTTATACCCGAAGACCAACAGAGATGACGTCGGGTGGAGTGCGACATCAGCCGAAGCCGGACCCGGACTTTGGAATCCGGCCGACTGAAGGGCTGCCTGACGACAGGACAACCCACTTGTTATGACTGCAGATGCTATCCAGTTCGGACATCTACATTTATGGTAGGTACAAAACTGTACTTTATTTCTTCCTTATCCTACTCAGTCCAATCAGATTTTGTGGACTGCTGCTTCCTTCTACTACTGGAGGGACTTCCTACCCCTGAGCCTAGCCTAACCTCATTGTAGGAATGTTTGTGTGTTGAGGATTCTACACTGCCTTTTTTTTTCCAGTCCTGGTACCAGTGTACCTGTCAGGATTGGACTTTTTTTTTTTTTTTACCCTATCTCTCTCCATGATGTATGGCTATATAAGATGCAGTCTATATATCTGTATCATTTTGGTAATATTTTGTGAAAACAGTGTCCACTACATGAAGGTATTAACCAAGACGTGAGGATGAATTCAGTTCCAGTGATGCCACACTCCTTTTCTTGCTGATTTCATAGTCTCTCCACTCGGACCATAAAGATGACAGAGTGGACTATAGAGGATAAGGAAGGATTTTTGGTTCTGAATATTTTGTACAAGTAAACTAAAGAATAACTGTACCCAGAATGTCTTCATGACTTTCCCTGTTACTGAGATGAAACTTAGCTGGTCTTTAGTTCTCTGGGTCAGTACATTTGCCCACTTTGCGACATGGTATCAGTGTCTTGTTTCAAGCCTTCTGGAACCTCGCTGTCACCAAGTAATCAGCTGATGTGAGCTTGCATATCATCAGAAGCATGTGACTTGCCCTACCTTGAGTTACTTAAAAACAGCTTATTTGCACATGAAACCCTGTCTTACTTGTCAGTCCCTTTCTTCACTGTAGCAGTCTTCCTTAAGCCTGTGACAAAATGGTAAGCATACCTTCCATGCTGGCACCCTCATTGTGCAATTTAACCTTCTTTTGCAGCTGCTAAATTTTTTCCACTTTTTTTATTCAACTTTTGACCTATTTAGCTAGCTAAAGAAGCTGGTTTGCCCTTTTTAACTCCAGTGACCAATCCCTTCTGTTTTGGCTCAGTAGTCATGCTAGCTCTGATGCAGTTTTAATGATTCCCTTGTACTGCTGTTTAAACTTATTACGTTTTTTCTCTCCAGTTTTCTGAACGCGTTTTCCTTCATTTTTGACTATTCCTTTACTTTCCTGTTTAACTGCATTACTGTCCTTCGTGTTGTGCTCTTTTAGTCCCTTATTCATGATTGTACAATTCTACGCCATAAAATAGATATTCCCTTATCTCACTTTGTCTGTTCTTCCCATTTCATCTTCAGTTAACCAAACTGTTTGTATTCCAGTAATCTTATATTTGGTCCTGACCATTTATTTGCCTTCATCTTGTTTTGTGAACCTTGCAGTGGAGTAGTCATTTCTGGCCAGAAATGGCATTACCTGAAGGCCTCTAATCTATCCTTGACAAGTTCAATATCTAAAATTTATCAGTAGCCAGTGTTTGTTGTGATTTAGGTTTAATTTGTTTGTACTCTTCTCTAGGTCTTACTGATTTTAAGTGGCTTGCTTATAAACTTCTGATTTACAAACCACTGTACTTAAATGTAAGAAATTATCTTTAGGCCTCCATCCATTTGTTTTATAAATATCGAAATAAGTTTGGAAGGGGTCATGGGTATGTTTAGTGTGTTGAAATCCAAAGAAAGAAAACTTCCATGGATTTTTCTCTGTCCTTTCTGTGTACATCTATCTCGTAGTTTGTGATTTGCATGAATTATGAAATGCAAAATGTACTCTAGCAAACTCCCAAGGACTTTATATGGATTGAATGTGTCTGCATTTATTTGTAGTCCAGAAGTGAATGCCAGTTGATACATTTCGGTGGCTGGAAACCTTTAATGAATCTTTTGCTGCTTCTATGGCAGTCGGTGTTCAGTAAGCCTTATAAAAAGTGTAGAAACACCCAAAAGGTATTAAATTTGCCCTTTGACACTTGGACCATGAATGCTGTCTTGTTCCATTCTGTGTATGTAGTAACTAAAGATTCTTTTGACAGTGTGTGCAAAGGGAAATGCTCTCAGTATTTTCCTGATTTAGTTTCAGAGTTAAGTAATAGAGCATTATATTAGCTTTGTTATCTTTTGTAACTTGCCTGACCATTTCTTTCATGCAACTATTGCCGTCTTGGTTGATTATTGCTGTCTTCAATGAAGAGTAACATTGTGTACTAAAGCAAATTTAGTGAATGAATGGTATCTTTCCAACTGAAAACAGACTATGGCTGTTTATCCTTTTTTCTTTTCTGCTATCCTTTTTTCTTTTTCAAATACATTCTGCATTAGAATATTGAATGTTTAATGTTTTTAGGACCTTAGTTTGTCTCTGTTTAAATGGTAACAGAACATCTGTCTGCTTATAAATAAATCCTGATTACCATGCTTGCAGTGTACTGCAGGAGACTGCACATTCAGGTAACCTAGCAATACTATTTAATTATAAAATTGCTGACCCTGGAGTTTATGCAAGCAAGTAGATGGTGAAACATGGGTAAACGGGAAGCACTATGCAATACCCTGTCCTTGTTTTTTATGATTTTTAACTGTATGTGTATATTAATGGTGGTGTGAGTGGCACAGCACCCCATATAGAGAAGTATTGGGGGGAGGGGCTTGCCCTACAGATATTACTTACTTAAGTGGGGTTTTGTTATATTGTTTCAAGCAATCTATGTGGTTAGTTGATAAGGGGGGATTCTGTGTCGTATCAGTTTTAAAACTCATTTTTTTTCCTAAGGATACCACTTCTGTATGGTAGAAACCAATAGTACAATTATGTCAGTGCCTACATTATTTAATAATCATTTATTTTACTGAGAAGTGGTATCCTTTTTTAGCAAATACTGTTGTAGCTGTAGACTGAATGCTTATTTGTTTAGCATTAATTGAGTTTTCCTCCCGGGGCCCCTCATCCAGCAGTGGCTGTCCTACATACCAGTGTATTTAATAAATTCCAGATAAAAAATCCTGGGCACTCACGGCGGCAGGTATTTAATATAAATCCAATGAAAATCCAATAGGGACAATATTAACAAATATTTAATAGTGCTTTTGCAGTTCCTCTGACCGCTTCTTCGGACTACAATAATTTTAATGTCACAATGTGTTTAAATACTAGCAGCTAGCCAATCACAATAATTTAATTATACACTCATTAAAGAATTAAAAGCATATACTCTCATATAATAAAACGTATTAAAATTACAGAATAAATATACATAATTTCAATGTTTAAGTGCATGACCTTTTAAAAATGGTTTCAAAGAGACTTTACTGTTGAAACCAGGTGATTTATTTGATTTTAAAAAACATTATCCATTTCTGCTCATTTGCCTCTGTGATGCTTCTCAAATCCCCTCCCCTCATGTTGTCATGTATAATTTCAAGAACAATTTTTTTTTTTTAAACTATGCTGGTTCCCCTTTTCCATGACATAATTTGCTAAAGCATTTTCTAACTTCTTATTTTTGATATCTCTGAGGTGCTCCAGTACCCTTTTTTTTAAAGTGTGATTAGTTTTGCCTATATAAAACATACGGCAGGTTGTGCAGAACCTGAAGTAAATCAGATTTTTGTTATACAGTCTGCATAAAAATTAAATTAAATTTTAATATCTAACTGTTGGTGTCTATAATGTCTGCCACTAAAAATGTTTACATGCTAGGCAACCTCTACAGGGGTAAGTCCTTAGTCTATCAGAATATACAGTTCTCTTCTCTGAATTGCCTTTATAACAAAGATGTCTAAAAGATTTATTATTCTTAAAGGAGAAGCTTGGCTGACTGGTTATATCATTCTTTAACTCATCTATGGTAGTAAGAATATTCTAATTTCTTTTTATAATGTTACAAAATATTCCTACATCATTAGAATATGGTAATATCATTCTCAAGTAATTACTTGTAATGTGATTCCCAATCTCTGGTCTCTCATTCTTGTCCTCTCCAACATTATGCTTACCATAATATGGTCTACATCTATTTTGTCTGTATAACCAAGCGTGGTCAATGCATTTCTCTGTCTTTCTCCTTGTAGCTTCTGTCCATGAATTCATGTTTGAGATTTAGTAAGGCTAGTTTTAACTGAGTCCTTATTATATAGACACAACTCTATATACTTGTCCTTTTAGTTCATTTTGTTTTACATGGTTAGGGTGCATGCTTTTGTTATGTAATTATTTTTCTTCATTGGTTTTCTGTATAGACTAGATGTTCATCGTGTTATACTGCTGCAGTCATTACACTTGGGTTATCCTGCCGTCGGGCGGTTCCCCAGCCGGCCTGAGTTACAAAGTCTTGGTCCGGGGTCGGTTGCTGTCGCTTCCTCCCTGACGTCAGTGCGACAGGGGTATATAAGATGCAGCCGACGCATTTTCTTCAGTCTTTCTTGTCACGTGGTGCCCGAAGCAAAAGCAGTTCGCAAGTGCCGGTCGGCCGACTCCTGAGATTTTCATTCCGAATCCAGAACCGAAGTCTTCTACAAAGCTAAGAACCCCGTTGGGGAAACTTTTTCTTGCCTCAGACCAATGTCAGTAAAAGTTATTAACTGTATTTCTTGTGGGAAGCAAATACCTCATAAGGATTTCCATTCTTATTGTATCCCATGCCTAGGCCCAGACCACGACGTCACTGGTTGTCGGTTTTGTGCTAGGTTTAACAAACGCACTATTAAACGTCAGTTTGATTTTGCCCGACATTACTCTGGCAGAAAATTTTATTATACCATGCCGTTGGAGCTTCCGATGACCGCAATTCATAAAAAGCACAAAGACAGGCATCCGAGGCCCAAAACTGATGACAAAGCCTCTTCTAGGCCAGTCGCCGGTTCTCCAGTTTTCAGCGAGGTGCCTTCGCAGCCCCTGACTACCACGTCTGCAGAACCACAGGTGGCCGACTCCCTAGTGGAGATGGCTGGGCCCTCGGACTCGCAAGTTTTACAGACAACCGATACAGAGTACATGAGCAACCTGCAGCTTCAGAGAGTGTCTTCAGACCTGCTCAGCTTAGCATTAAAGCCTCTTCTAAGTCTAAGCCACCTTTAAAAACAAAGAAACAAATACAGTCTCCAGGACAGGCCTCCATGTCTAAGAAACAAATGCTCAAAATGGCCGAAGACCTAATGACTCTGATCAGGGGGTCCCATCCCCTTCCTGATAAAAGGCCTAGACAGGATGCAGACTATGACTCATCCGACCAGGTGTCCATTTCCTTGGATTCATCCTCAGACCTAGGTTATTTTTTACCCCCTTATGAGGATTCTGATGCAGAGAAATCAATTCCATCAGCTTCTCCACCTGAGGATTATTCTTTTGGGGAAACCCTGCACACCATGAGGGAGCATTTCCATTGGGAAGGCCAGGATTTCTCAGAATCCAAGAAAAGGCTCAGAGAATTCCTACTATTGCCTCAACACAGACCCCTTGCTATTCTGCCAGTGTTGGATACTGTGGATGATGTGTATACTGAATCCAGCTTAAATCCTGATTCCTTACCTCCAGCTCCAGCTAAACCAGACTGGTATTACAGAGTCCCTGACTCTCAAATTTCTGTATAAAAGCCCAATGGCAGACCCAGAAACTATTTCACAGGGACCCAAAGGGGTTAAGGCCTCATCAGCAAAGAATCCAGTTCCCTCTGACAGAGACTCCAGAGCATTAGACAGATGGGGAAAGAAAGTATATACATCTGTAACTTTAGCAATGAGAGCTTTAAATTGTCAATTTCACATGGTAAAATATCAGCAATTTTTGATGTCTCAGTTGAAACAAAAAATGCTTACAGATACGGATCCTCCAAATTTAAAGGAAATGCAGGATTTTATTGCATGCTGCTGAACAAGTGGGAAAACATACTTTGCAATGTGGTTTTGATTCTTTGGAGGCCTGTAGAGCAGCAGTTACAGGCTCTGTCATTAGAAGACATGCTTGGCTAAAATAACATACGTTACCAGATCATGTTAATGCTAAACTACTGGATGCACCTTTGCAGCATGTTTTATTTGGAGTTAAGGCAGAAGAGGTATTAAAGAAAATGGAGGATAAGGCAAAATCTATGCAAAAAGTGAAGGATTTCTTACAGGTACAGCCTCCTCGATTTAGCAGAAACTGGCCAACATAAAATTGGTCCTTTCCAATTTCGGACAGACCTCAAAGGGGCAGATACAGATGTCCAAGAGGTAGAGTACAGCCACAAGGTCCTTACAGGCCTCGACAATGGAGTACATCAGGCCAAAAAGAAGGGGAAGACAGGCACCAACCTTACAAAAAAACAGTCCCAATACTTCCCACTACAGCTGCCAAACATCTCTCTCTTGGCAGCCCCCTTGGGAGGAAAACTGGCTCTTTTCTATCACAATTGGCATATGATCACCAAAGACAAATGGGTTCTCAATATTGTATCTCAAGGCTACAGGTTCCACTTTCACACACTACCAAGGTTAAAAGGAATTTCAAATCAGTGGGCAGAGGCTCAAAAACAAATTACAGCTGTCATGAACATGGGAGCTATTCAAAAAGTACCCCCACAGAAACAAGGACAGGGATTTTACTCAAGACTCTTTCTGGTGCCCAGAAAAGACAAAGCCTGGAGGCCCATTCTGGATCTTTCTTCTCTAAACACTTACCTGGATGTTCTGAAATTCAGAATGTTGACATTACAGCAGCTTCTTCCCATGCTGGGCAAGCAAGCTTGGCTAGTGACCTTGGACCTCAAGGAGGCATACCTGCATGTCCCTATCAGACAAAACTGCAGAAGATACCTCGGATTCATAGCTGGTCCAATGCAGTATCAATTTTCTGCACTGCCCTTTGGCTTATCTACTGCGCCCAGGGTCTTTACAAAGTGCCTGGCACCAGTGATTGCATTTTGCAGACAGAGGAATTCAAATTTACCTGTACCTGGACGACTGCCTGATGCAAGCAGAGAGCAAAGACATTCTTCTAAAGCATCTGGCGTTTGTAAAAAAGTTATTAAGTTACCTGGGGTACACAGTAAATGAAAAGAAATCAAAACTAGTGCCCTCACAAGAGGTAATATTCCTGGGTGCCAGCTTGAACACAATGGCCCAGATGGCTTACCTCACGCCAGACAAGCAAGGACAACTGACTCAATACTTTCAATTGATGGCAACAAAGACCCAACTCCCTGCAAGAAAAATTCTGCTGTCCTTGGGTTACATGGCATCTTGCATACTACTAATTCCATATGCCAGACTGCATATGAGGAAACTACAATGGTACCTAAAGAGTGTATGGTCTCAACACTGTCAAAGTTTGGAAATGGTTATACCACTAATACCTTGCCTTCAGAAGGAATTTCGATGATGGGCTCAGGCTCGTCACCTCAACAAGGGTCCGCCTTTTACTCAACCCACAGCCAGGCAAACACTGCAGATGCATCGGATTACGCCTGGGAGAGCACACATGGCAGGAAAATGTATTCAGGGCAAGTGGCCTATAGAACAAAGGCATCTTCACATCAACCAAAAAGAGATGCTAGCAGTACAAAATGCCCTTATAGCTTTCAAGGACCTGCTGCATCCAGGACAACTACTACTAAAGACAGACAACACCACAGTTATGTGGAACATAAACAAGCAAGGGGGCACCCACTCCTACCCCTTCTGCAGACAAGCCATGACTTTGTGGAACACAGCCATAAACTATCAAGTTCATCTACAAGCACAATTCCTGCCAGGAGAGAAAAACACACTGACAGATGACTTAAGCAGACATTTCATGGATCCCCATGAATGGCAATTGAATCCGCAAATATTCACAATGATAACACAAAAATGGTGGAGCCCGGACATAGATCTGTTTGCATCCCCAAGGAATTGCCAGCTACAGAAATTTTGCACAAGGAGTTGCCATCCACAAGCATGGAAAGTGGATGCCCTCTCATTCAGCTGGAAAAACCTACAAGTATATGCTTTCCCACCTTTGCCTCTTCTTCCAAAAGTACTCATAAAAAACAGGGAAGAGAAGCCAAACATGATCCTGGTTGCACCAGACTGGCCACGCCAACACTGGTACCCAATCTTAAAAAACTTAGCACAAGGACCACCCTGGATTTTGCCTCCAATATCACATCTGCTGTCTCAGAACAACAATCTGGTACTATGCAACCAGCTAAAGACCTTGAACCTAGGTGCATGGAAGATACCTTAGCCAAATAAGCACTGCCCCTCTCCAAAGCAGTTATGGGTGTCATCCTGGAGGCCAGAAGGCCCAGTACCAGGAAAGCCTATTCGGATAAATGGAAGAGATTCTGTGCCTGGAACCAGGATCACAACCTTGACCCTCTTGTGCCAAACATTCCTCAGATACTACAATATTTGACCGAGATGCTAGACAGAGGCCTTTCCTTTTCATCCATAAATATACATGCCTCTGCCATATCTGCCCACTACAACATGGATCCACCAATTTTCTCTCATCCCTTGCTAAAGCAGTACCTCAGAGGGGCAAAAAACATAAGACCGCCCTGTAGAGCACCAGCTCCAACCTGGGACCTCAACTTTGTTTTGGAAAAATTGACCTTACCTCCTTTTGAGCCAGCTAGCACAGCAGAATTAAAATACATCTCTTGGAAAACTGCTCTGCTTCTGGCACTAACATCAGCATAAAGAGTTTCAGAATTACAGGCACTAATGGCAGTGGAACCATTCCCTATTTTCCACCAGGACAAGATGTCTCTAAGAACTAACCCTACTTTTATGCCCAAGGTGGTTTCAAGTCGGTCTCTGAACCAAACTATTCACTTGCCAACTTTTTCTCCAAAACCACAGAATAAAGGGGAGAAACTACTGCATTCTTTGGACATTCACAGACAGTTATGCTTCTACTTGGACAAAACCAAAGCTTTCAGAAAATCTGAACAATTATTAGTTGCTTATGCTGCAGGAGCACAGGGAAAAGCCATTTCAAAGCAGACTATTTCCAAATGAATAGGACATTGCATACGCTTCTGCTATACGCACCATGGAAAACCTGTGCCTACCAGCATTAGATCTCACTCCACCAGGGCAACAGCCACTTTTACGGCCTACCTCAGAGGAGTACCTACCAAGGATATTTTGGAAGCAGCAACACGGAGCTCTGTTCATACCTTCACCAAGCATTACCACCTGCCTCTATACTTCAAATCCAGAGCTGGCTTCGCCTCTGCAAGGCTTTATAGCCACCCCTAATGCATTAGAGTACCACTACCCTACCTCAGCTTTGGGATTCTACCCAAGTGTAATGACTGCAGTAGTGTAGCACTGTCAAAGGAAAAAACAACTTCAAAAAGATCAATACACGGCAGGTTCAGGTTAAGGCACTTTAATTATTGTAGCAAGGAGACAAAAACGTGCTAATACAGAGTTTGTCTAACTAGAATTAGGAAGTGGAGCCATTCTTATACATTTCTTACAAGACATTGCTTACTAAGCTGACGTAATAAATCACAAGTTCTTACAATATTATTTCATAGCAGCTGTTTGTCCATGATTTTCTGCTGACACTATCAAGTTTATGAAAAAACTTCCTAAGAAAAACAACGTGGCCTTGGAGACCACCAGTTAGATACAACTTCTCACTATGTGATGTTACCATTCAAGATACTATGGCTAATTCGAGCACAAAGCAAGTATAGATTATAGTTAATTTCTTCAAGCAGTCTTTGTTCAACTGTATCTATCTTTTTCTGCAGCTGTGCATGTTTTCATAACACGAACAGAGCTGATCAAGTTCAATAACGTTATAGAAAACAGTATTGTTCTATTCATTATTTTCCTGACCTAGCAGATAATCACCTGCGTCTCAGTAAATTTCCGAAAGGCATAAACATGAATTTTGCTGTGCTAGCAAATATTAGGTCAGAGAGCATCTTGCAGTTTCGTACAAAACTAAACTGTACATAAAATAGAATGAAATGGGTTAACCCTTTTAGCTTCTAATAAGCACTAAACACATACATTAATACATATTTTTCTGACATTTCCCCCGTTAATACTTTTTATTCTATTTTCAAAAGCATAAACAGTTTGCTTCTTCTCCTAACCTCTTCCGTTCAGAATTTGCAGTTGAGAGTCATTCAGTTTAAACGTATGAAAGGGTTTCATTTTTCAACAGTTCTTCAAATTTGGTACTTTGATACAAAGTCTCAGAAACTGACATGTCTATAAAATCTTTAATTTTTTCATGCAGGGAATACCACAACAAACACACACACTCCCAATAGGAGTAATCCCACACAAATGGCAATCGGGATGTTCATTAGGATGGTACCCCACCCCCAAACAAATTCTGGAAAAAATCTGTCAGTGGGTTTGGGCCTGGTTTGGTCATGGCTGACGCTTGCTGAATTACCTCAAGCTGGTCGTCTACTTGCTGAATTACCTCAAGGTGGTCGTCTATCTCATGCTGGTTGCCAGGAATATACGAACAGCACTCCTCTTTTTTATTAAAGCGCAAGTACCGCCTTTCGCCGCTAAGGTGAAGTAGAGAGCCATGCAGTTTTGAAGCACCCACAGTTCTATTCCCATAGCGTTCAGTTCATCAGTTACTAATTCGAGAGCAGAAAACGTTGCATTGCTCATTACTTCGAGAAGTTTGGACAGTTTTCTCAGCTCCCAAATCGATTTTACTGCACCATATGCAGGGGCTATACCTGCCCATGATATAATGTCACTCAAGTCCATGTGTATCAGTTTATCTTTGTTTTTTATGGAGTTATGGTTTCTCCAGCCTGCTTTTATTCGTCCCACTGGATTCTCAGGTTTCTTGATTGGATTTCCAGGTTTCTTGGTGACCTCTCTGACATTTCTAATTCTTCCTTGAGGCAAAACTGCAGTGTCTCATATGGCCGGAACCAGGTAACCCAAAAACAACTGCAGGACCAATTCTTGGGTAACCATTTGTATGCTTTTTTCCCACACACAAAATAACAATCCTCTACTTTAGTATTAATATGTACTTGCCCTGCATGAAACATTTGTCTATCAATGATAGATAGTTGCTTAAAAAGAACAGGATTGTGTTGTACTTTATTAACTGTTTTGTGCATTGATTCAAGAAATGAGTCATAGTTTGTATCACAAATAGAACCTGCATTATTAGCTTTGGTATAACATTTGTAAGGAACAGTCACATTACAATTGCTCCAACCCACCTGAACAGTATCATTTTTGTAAAAACACACAATTCCCTTTTGTGTAACAGGCAGGTACAAAGCTATTTTGTCTTGTGATTTTACAGTCGTAGTATCAAAAATCAAATTTTTCCAGGTCTCATTGACCCCTAGGGGGACAGCAGTCATTAATAATCCCCCGTATGCTGTTGGTATAGCTGTACAAACCCAGCAATTTGAAACATTAAAAGTCTCAGCATACACATGTTTGATTGCTTGGTAAGTGTTAAAGTTTGGATGCCAGTCTATGAGTAACGTATCACGTTTATTCAGTTCAGCTCGTGTGGCTGGAAAAAGGAAAGGCCACAGCAAAAAGATTATTGTTATCCGTATAGTTAACAGAATGATCATGCAATACTTCTGAAGTTGTTCTGCATTCCTATTTGCTCCATATCTGGTCATTTTGTTTTTGTTGTGTAACAGTAACAAGTTTTTTGTCCAGTTTAAAGTTTTTAACCAGTTTACAGTGTGTCAGATGAATCCAGGACGCTCGCTCTGCGATCTTGACTGCAGTGGGTGTTGACAGTAGCACTTGGTATGGCCCTTCCCACTTCAGTGACGTCCAATTCTTTTTCTTAATGGTCTTCACCCAGACCCACGTGCCTGGGACTACTGCTGCTTCCGATGGTCTGGTTTGTTCTTTATCTGAAACGGAATTTAACTGCAAAAGTTGTTTATTACTTGGAAGTCATCTCATATATTCTGCGAGTGAACTGTTGGCCTCCTGGTCTGCAGGCATGAGAGGTTTCCACTGAGGTATATAATATGCCCTCCCAAATAATTTTTCAAAAGGAGTTAACCCCTTTGCATTTGGAACATTTCTCATGCTCAACAGTGCCAGAGGCAGGCAGTACACCCAATTTTTTTGTCTCACTAATTAACTTCCTAAGTTTACTTTTCAAAACCCAATTATGTCTCTCTACTAGTCCTGCAGATTGTGGATGATATGCACAATGGTTTTTCAAAGAAATTCTGAAATATTGGTCCAGCTGTTGTATAGTTTGATTTACAAAGTGTGTGCCATTGTCACTGTAGATCTTTTCCGGTATGCCAAATCTAGGAATAATTTCCCAAACAAGAATTTTTGCAACAGTAGCTGCATCTGGATTTTTGGTCGGAAAAGCTTCCACTCATTTGGAAAACATATCTATAATGACAAGGCAATACTTATTTTCGCATTTGTTCAGTTCTATGAAATCCATACAGATAGTATGGAATGGGTACGGTAGTGCAGGGAAACTCCCTTGGTTAGGCTTCAACGCCCCTTGTGCATGACGCTTATTGCAAACTTGACATGCCGCACAAAAATTTTTAGTGTAGTTTTATAAATCCATATGTTGTAAACACTTTATTCACTAACTGTACCATCCCCCCTGTTGAGACATGGCACTGCCCATGGCTCAACAAAGCTGCATATCTAAACAAATTAGACGGCAAAATCGGTTTTCCTTTTTTGGAGATGTACAGCCCTTTCTCAAGAATTGCTCCTCGTTTTATCCATTTCTGTTTTTCTACTTTCATAGTAAGTGTCTGCATTGTTTTCAACATTTCTAAATCTAAAATCTCAGAAAGTTGCAATTCCTCACTCAAAAGAAATATTTCTGAAGCTGCCTGCTTTGCAGCTGTATCAGCTCTCTCATTACCTTTTGAAATCCTATCCTGTTGCTTGGTATGAGCTACGCATTTACAAATAGCTACTTTCTGAGATAACTGAATAGATTCTAACAAATCTAAAATAAACTGCGCATGATTAATCGGTTTGCCAGTAGATGTTATCATTCTTCTATTCTTCCACTGTTGCGCAAAAACATGTACAGTAGAAAAAGCGTACTGGCTATCAGTAAAAATGTTTACACATTTACCCTTTGCCAAGGTACATGCCCTTGTCAAGGCAATCAATTCTGCTGCTTGTGCAGATAAGTTGTGTTGTAAAGACTTTGCTTCTAAAATCTCAGTATCAGAAACTACTGCATACCCTACTAGGTTCTGCCATGTTGGACCCCTTCTGTATGAGCCGTCCACATAATGTCACCTCAGCATCATCCAAGGGAACATCCGTTAGATCTTTTCTAGGCAGTGTCTTTTGCTCAATCTCCTGCAGGCAGCTGTGTGGTGTGCCGTCCACAGGGGTAGGGAGCAAGGTAGACGGATTCAAAGTTGTACATCGTTCAATTGTAATATGAGGTTGGCTCAACATTACAGTCATACAGGAAAGATGTCTAGCAGGGAAAAGATATGCTACTTTTTCTTGCAGTAAAATAATTGCGACTGCATGGGGCACTTTCAATGTGAGAGGGTGGAACAACACTACTGAGTCTGAAGCTTGTACTGCCATTGCAGCTGTGACTACTGCTTGTACACAGTGGGGCAAGGATCACACCAGTGGGTCCAGCTGTGATGAATAGTAAGCTGTGGGGCGTTGTTTGTCCCCATGTTGCTGTGTTAACACTGATGTCATATAACCTTGCTTACAATCTACAGTTTGGAAAAAGCATTTATGATAGTTTGGTAATCCTAAAACTAATGAGGGTGCTATCAATTGTTTTAGTTTGCAGAAAGCTGATTCTGCTTCTGGTGTTCATTGTAATAAATCTTGTGCTGCCATAGGCTTCTTGTATATCAAGTTGGTCAATGGAGCAGACTCCAAGGCATGGTTTGGAATCCAACTCCGACAGAAATTAGTCGTACCCAGGAAGGACATCATTTCCTCCTTGGTAGTCTGTTTGGGTGCTTGTAAAATCGCTATTTTCCTATCTTCATCTAATGTTCTGCCTTCTTTGAATATTACATATCCCAGGTATTTAACCTGCTTTTTCCAAAGCTGCAACTTGTTCTTGTTTACTTTATGTCCTTGAGTGGCTAAAAAATGTAATAATGCTATGGTATCTTCTCTGCATTCTTGCTGGGTGGGGGCTGCCAGCAGGATGTAGTCTACATAAAGTAAAATCTGACTGCCTCTCGGTGGGGTAAATCCCGCCAAGTTGCTTGCCATCTCTTTTGAGAATATTGTTGGACTTTCACAATATCTGTGTGGTAGTCGCGTGTATGTATACCTTTTCCCCTGAAATGTGAATGCAAACCAATGTTGGCTGTCGGGGTGTATTGGTATTGAAAATAACGCATTGCTAATATCTACCATAGAAAAATGCTTCTGTTGAGGCTTCAAATCATTCAATAGGGTGTGTGGATCTGGCACCGTAGGTGCTCTAGGTATTACTGCGTCATTTACAGCTTGTAAATCTTGGACCATACGCCATTCTCAGTTTGCTTTCCTGACCGGAAATAAGGGTGTGTTACATGGTGAATTGGGAGATTCTACCAGTACTCCTTCCTTAAGTAAAGCTGCTATTATAGGTTTGATTCCTACTTCTGCATATTTCCTTAAGGGATACTGTCTCTTCTGTGGTCTAAATGCTGATTTTGGCGTGATAGTAACTGATCCTGCTGTACGAATGAGTCCTACATCTGATTTCCTGTTGACCAGAGAGTTTCTGGTATGCTCCTTAAGGCATTTTCTTCCTCTTCTAGTAAGAGTGCTAATTAGCTGTCCTTGCTAGACTGCAAGTGTACAGCTGGGTGTGTCTGTCTTATCCAATTTAACTTCTGCTTCTGTACTCCCTGTTCTGACAGTTGTAACTCCGTCTGTTTTTCCCACTTTGACTTTTTCTCCAAGGTATGCCCATTTCACATTCTTGTCCTTAATCAAACTAACATGTGGTAATCGATTTAGATTTATTATGGAGTGCAAAGAATTCCTGGGGCAATGAACAGCTAATTACACTGTTCCCGTCTGTGTCCCAGTACAGATTACGTAATACTAATCTGTTTGCATGGTTTTTAAACGGTTCTTGCTCATATGCCTTATCCGGTCCTGGTGTGCTACAATAATATAGAGTACAGTGCAACAAACGCTGTTTATCAGTGTCAAGGGAGGGGAACTTGCTGATGGCTACATTCATCAGCTCTTCGGTTACTGCCCCTGGACCAAAGTCCTAGCTGTACCAATAAAATGTTTCGCCCTCCGGTCGCACTACAAAAGTATCCATTTGTCACTGTGCTTCCATACCCTGCATAGTCGGAACTACTGCTATGCCAAATATCTGCATAAGATCTCTGCCCAAAAGGTTTACTGGGCATTTTGCAGAAACAACAATTTTGCTTTTCTGGGTCATCCCTGAAAAGGGGTCAGTTATTGCTATGTTATGGGAGAGTGGCTGCCGATACAGCTGTCCATTAGCTGCTTTCACTAATATGTAATAGAGTGATTCTGAATTTTCTGGTAGTTTGGAAGGATGTATCAGGGTCCGCGATGCCCCTGAGTCGCACAGAAATTTAACTTCCCTCCCCTCTACCAGAAGTGTAACTTCCGGTTTCATATCTACTAAGTAGAGCTCTAGGCTCAATAATGCTAAGTCTAAAATTTCACTTTCTTCACTATCTGCGATTTCCTGCATTTCCTCTTTCTTCTGTCACATCCTCTACTCCCTTTATCACACTTGCATTTGTCTTTTCTTGGTTATTCCCCTCTAGTGATTCTTGACTATATCATATAGTCAGTCCTCACCCTCCTTATCTTCCATGGCTACCTTCTTGTTTTGCTTGCAATCCCTTGCTAAATGTCCCTTTTTTTCCGCACTTAAAACATTCACCCCTTTTCTTTCTCTCTTCAAACGCCTCTGATCGCTAATCAGATTGTTTGTTTTCCTGGGCATTTTTCTTACCCTTTTTCCCGGACTGTACTACATAAACTTCTGCTCCATCTTCTACAGAAAATACTTGGGCTTTCTTTTTCTTTTTACTGTTAAAATGCCTTTCGGCATGTCTAGCATATTCAGGTAGTGACTGTAATCTACTTGCACGATGGTCTACCATGTGCTTTGTAATAAAGCTGCTTATAGGCAAAAT
Organism: Protopterus annectens; assembly: GCF_019279795.1. Taxonomy (NCBI): domain Eukaryota; kingdom Metazoa; phylum Chordata; order Ceratodontiformes; family Protopteridae; genus Protopterus; species Protopterus annectens. Next base: position 347,415,507 of record NC_056738.1, on the reverse strand, counting down.
ACTGCCTTTTAAAAATGCATTCTTTAGCTGCTGCTCATACAGGGAATCATGTGTTTGGTCTTCAGGTATCTGCATTCCACAATGGTTATTAAAACACTCTAATAATCTAGCATAATATCTGTCAACAGTTTCACCTTCTTGTTGGATGCATTGATTAATGCGAGTCCAGTCTGCCCTAGGCTTCCATTTCTCAGATTCGGTCCGTAAGACCTTTTACTCTGTTATCCAGCTCTGCGTTGCTATGTGGGAGTGGCTTGTGTCCTGCATCACGGGGATTCCCTTTGCCACTGATCTTGTGCCAATCTGGACCTACGATTTGTCTAACTACTTTTTCTACTTCTCCATTTAAATGATGACTTAACCTCATGCCCTGTAAGTCTTCTAAGAATTTTCTAAAATTAACTTTTGGATGGGGAATTCCCTCTGTAGCTTTCCAGATGTCTTCTGATGTCCATGGTCTATATACCAGGAGAGTTGGGTCCTGCCCTTCCTATCCTGCTTGAGGATATGGTACTTCTATGTGTGGACATATCTCTTCTTCACTCATAGCTCGTGAATTTTTGTTCATTTGATATAACTCAATATCCCCTCTTAAGTTATGTGTTCGAGACCTAGTCTCGATGGGATCTCTGACAAACGGTCTTGGCTTCGTGGGGACAGCCGGGTATAGCGGAGGTGGACCAGCTTGTCCACTCGCTTCATATTCTGGTAAGAGAAGCAGAGGGGCTGATGCTGTTACCAAATTATTGTCCTCTTTATCTAGAAACATTGCTTTTGAATTATTACTCTTTTTTTCCCCTACGGTTTGCTTCCTCAATCCACCTGTGTGCCTGAGGAATGCCTAATTGACGTTGCTTTTTTACCTGACCTTTTGCGTCGGTTTTAAGCTGTTTGACAAGTTTAATAAGAGAGGATTTTTCTAATTTACCATCAAATTCATATTTATTAACCCATTTTGTATAGTACCTAACATTGTCGGCACGCTGTAATTGCATATATTTTCCATCTTCAGTTAATGGCGGCTCTTGGGATCTTTTTGTGCACTTATTTCCCATATTGTTCTAACTGTTAAAATGTTACGTAACCCTTCTTATTTTTACGTGGTACCGCGATTTCTCTTTTTCACAGTTTATCTAGAATAACTGCCTACCTATTCTGTTTCCCTGATCTATGACAAGATTGCAATCTTACTGTCCCTGACTTGTACACAAACAAATCTCCTGACAGATGATACAAATCAAGTCCCTGATCTAAAACAGAAAAAGGTAAATTCCTCCCTACCTGAGCCTCCGTGATCGTCTGGTTCGAGGAAAAAACATTAATTTGTCCTCCAGTCGCAGATCAGTGGCTGGCCTCTTTTGAACGACAATTCAGTTGGAGGTCTTTCAGAGCAGAAGAACCAATGTGGTTTCTTCCCCGTACGGTTTCATGCCACCTGGCCCATCTGACCTGAGGCGAAGTGAGAGTTTCCGGTCCGAAGGACCAATCTGTCAAAGGAAAAAACAACTTCAAAAAGATCAATACACGGCAGGTTCAGGTTAAAGCACTTTAATTCTTGCAGCAAGGAGACAAAAACGTGCTAATATAGAGTTTGTCTAACTAGAATCAGGAAGTGGAGCCATTCTTATACATTTCTTACAAGACATTGCCTACTAAGCTGACGTAATAAATCACAAGTTCTTACAATATTATTTCATAGCAGCTGTTTGTCCGTGATTTTCTGCTGACAATGTCAAGTTTATGAAAAAACTTCCTAAGAAAAACAACGTGGCCTTGGAGACCACCGGTTAGATGCAACTTCTCACTATGTGATGATACCATTCAAGGGTACTATGGCTAATTCGAGCACAAAGCGATTATAGTTCATTTCTTCAAGCAGTCAACTGTATCTATCTTTTTCTGCAGCTGTGCATGTTTTCATAACACGAACAGAGCTGATTGTTAAAGTTCAGTAACGTTATTGAAAACAGTATTGTTCTATTCATTATTTTCCGGACCTAGCAGATAATCACCTGCTTCTCAGTAAATTCCCAAAAGGCATAAACATGAATTTTGCTGTGCTAGCAAATACTAGGTCAGAGAGCATCTTGCAGTTTCATACAAAACTAAGTTGTACATAAAATAGAATGAAATGTGTTAACCCTTTTGGCTTCTAATAAGCACTAAACACATACATTAATACATATTTTTCTGACAAACATGATGAACATAGTACAGTTTTGTACCTACCATAAATGTAGATGTTCGAGTGCTCACACTGCTGCAGTCCAGGTTACCTTCCCTCCTTCCCCTCTTCACGGCTGGTGTGTACCTAGGTCATTTACTCTTTACTACCCATGGGGAGTATTTGCTGGTAACTGAATGGGGTGGTCCGCTTTTCTTTGTTTTATTAGCAATCTAAATTGCCTACCTGTTTGGGGGCACCTGACATCTGGGGCAAGAAAAACTGAAGAAAATGGCATCTGCTGCATATTGTATATCCCTGTTGCACTGATGTCAGGGAGGAAGCGACAGCAACAGACGCCGGACCAAGACTTTGGAACTCAGGCCGGCTGGGGAACCGCCTGACGGCAGGATAACCCAAGTGTAATGATTGCAGCAGTGTGAACACTCTAACATCTACATTTATGGTAGGTACAAAACTGTACTTTTTTATTCCCTGCAATGCATCCTTATTTACCTTGACATCCAGAAAATCAATTACATGACTAGAGAATTTGTACGTAAATTTAAAAAAATCAGTTGTCTGATGTAAATACAACATGAATTCCTTTAGTCTTTCTTCCATATCATTCCATAACCAAAAAATATCAACAAAATGTACTTACCATTTTGTGGAATTTCTAAAACTTTCATTTTGGAGAACTTGGTTTCCCATTGTACTAGAGCAAGGCTGGCATAGCTATTGGCACAAGGTGTGCCCAAATACATTATTTTCCAGAATAATGTCTAGCAATGCACATATCAGTCTAATTTTATTTGTATTAACACCTTTAGAGAGAAAAATTTTCTTATCAATACCCCATATTTTGGGTATAACCGTAAAAAGTGATTCTATATCTAGGGTTACAAACATATAATCTCCATACACATCCATCATTTTAAGATATAGATTCTGTAAAAACATCTTTGTGCCTCTCAACACAGTGTGGCAACTTTCTAGAAAGGGGTGCAAGTTATTTTCAACAAATACGGAGAGCAGCTCTGTAGCCCAGACCCTGCTGGAAACTATTGGTCGCATTGGTGGTATTGTGGGATGTTTATGTATCTTAGGTAGACCATACATATTTGCCACTAATGGATCTTCAACAGTAAAATAATTAAATATTCAGAAATCATTCCTGTAATTAATCAAAAACTAGGAATGACATTTTTATCAATGATAACTTTAACCACATTTCTAGAAATGCGAGCATATGGATTTTCATCATTTAAAAGGTCTCTCATTTGTTGTAAATACAAATCCTTATCTAATACTATCACACACGCCCACCCTTATTGGCAGGTCTAATCTCAATGCATGATATTTCTTTTAATTCATGCAAAACTTGAAACTCAGTTTGTGACACGTTATAGTAATTCAGTTTAGTACTACTGCAGAAAACTTCCCTTATCTCATTCTCATATACCTCTAAAAATGTTTCAGTAGTAGGGTGGGGTGGGGGAATAAATGTACTTGGCTTCTTAAAAATATCATGACATTCACTGTCCCCTTTAAACATAGTTTGTAGTGTCAATATTCTACCAAATTATTTTAATTCTTTAAGAATGTCAATTAAATTTGCCTACTGTGATGGCATAAAATTTAAGCATTTAGCTAACAGCATCATTTGAGCTTCAGATAATGTAAATGATGAAATATTTATTATTGAACCTGGTTGTAATGTTTCCAAGTCTTCCCTCTGCTTATTGGGTCGTTCACACTGTTCAGGCGCTGGACTCTGCCTTTCCTCACTCGGCTTCTTGAGCGTCGGTAGTGAACCTTTCAACAAAAAACAATTCACTTGTTAAGAAGTAAAAGTTCCATTCTCTCCTAAGTCAATCCGAGTTGTTTTGGGTCTCCCAACTCTCATCTTCGTGTATTGGTGTATTTTTTTCAATAACTGACTCAAGTTTGTATTACAACATTCGCTGTACATGGCGGCCATTGCCTCTGTTCTACTGAATGCTCTCCTGCACTCTCTCTGGATGATGCATCTATCACTTACCGTATAACATTCGGATGTGAAATAATAGTAGTCTGTTAGAATAGTTGAAACATTAGTTATCAAACCTCTTGCAGGTTCTGCTGGATCATTATTTGCATTAGTACTAGTGCCATATTCTCTCTACATATGAAAAACGACTGCAGGAAACCAAGATCCGGAAATTACAAAGGGATTTGTGATTTTCGGAAGGATGCTGTTTTTTCTTGGCAGGGACTGACTGAAAAAAAAGATAAGATAAAAAAAAAAGTTAGAAAATACTTTAGCAAATCATGTCATGGAAAAGGGGAACCAGCATAGTTAAAAAAAAAAATTGTTCTTGAAATTATACATGACAATATGAGAGGAGGGGATTTGAGAAACATCACAGAGGCAAATGATTAGAAATGAATAATGTTTTTTAAAGCAGATAAATCACCTGGTTTAAACAGTAAAGTCTCTGAAACCATTTTTAAGGTTGTGCACTTAAACATTGAAATGATGTATATTTATTCTGTAATTTTAATATGTTTTATTATATGAGAGTATATATTTTTAATTCTTTAATGAATATATAATTTAAATTATTGTGATTGGCTAGTTGCTGGTATTTAAACACATTGTGACATTAAATTATTGTAGTCTGAAGAAGCGGTCAGAGGAACCGCAAATGCGCTTACCATTAAATATTTGGTAATACTGTGCCTATTGGATTTTCATTGGATTTATATTCATTGCCTGCAGCCATGAGTGCCCTGGATTTTTTATCTGGAATTTCATTATTTTATTTTCCATTCACTTTATTCCGTTATTCGGAGTATTGACTGTGTATGTATTTAATAAATACATGTCTGTCAAGTTCCCCCAGTGCTGGCTGAAGTGAATTCTTTTTACCCAGTATATCTATTTTTGCTTTAAAGCAAGTTTCATGGTCTTAACACAACTAATCACATAGATGCATTTGAATTTTTTTCTTTAAATTTCCATATCAGTACACTTTTTTTTTTTTTTTTATGGTAATTTATCCTTCTCTGCTGTGTTTTTATTCAAAGTCTGTGGATAGCCAGGATTGTCATGCATTTTATTCCCAATATTTTATCTTTCTCTGATGCACAAATAAGGGAGTACTGAACAGCTGCATAGTATGCCAGCTGTAACTGCAAGATGTTATTACACAGACTGTAATCATAATCTCTCTCCCCTTCTGTGTAAACCTGCACAGCTGAAACCAAGTATTTGGTTATTTTTTGTTGCTCAGCATTTAGCTTATGTTCATAGTGTTGCACTGCTGCAGTCATTACACTTGGGTTATCCTGCCGTCAGGCGGTCCCGCAGTCGGCCCGAGTTCCAAAGTCTTGGTCCGGTGTCGGTTGCTGTCACTTCTTCCCTGACGTCCGTGCACCAGGGGTATATAAGATGCAGCCAACGCCATTTTCTTCAGTCTTTCTTGCCGCGCGGTGCCCAAAGCAAAAGCAGTTCGCAAGTGCTGGTCGGCCGACTCCTGAGATTTTCATTCCGAATCCAGAACTAAAGTCTTCTACAAAGCGAAGTACACATTGGGGAAACTTTTTCTTGCCTCAGACCGATGTCAGTAAAAGTTAATAATTGTATTTCTTGTGGGAAGCAAATACCTCAAGGATTTCCATTCCTATTGTATCCCATGCCTAGGCCCAGATCACGACATCACAGGCTGTCGGTTTTGTGCTAGGTTTAACAAGCACACTATTAAACGTTGGTTTGATTTTGCCCAACATTATTTTGGCAGAAAATTCAATTACACCATGCTGTCGGAACAACCGACGACCGGGTTGCACAAAAAATGCAAAGACAAGGACAGGCATCTGAGGCCCAAAACTGACGACGAAGCCTCTTCTAGGCCAGTCGCCGGTTCACCGGTTTTCATCGAGGTGCCTTTGCAGCCCCTGACCGCTTCTTTGAAACCACAGGCCACCTCTGACACCCACGTGGAGATGGCTGGGCTGTCGGATACACCAGACTTACGGCCTACAGAGACTAACCCTTCAGAGGGCTCCGGAGTAGCTGAACAACCCGCAGCTTCAGAGGGTGATGTCCTTCATGGATGCATCTGCAGTCATAACAGCTGGGTTGTCCTGTCGTCAGGCAGCCCGTCAGTCGGCCGGATTCCAAAGTCCGGGTCCGGCTTCGGCTGATGTCGCTCTTCCTCCGACGTCATCTCTGTTGGACTTCGGGTATAAAGGCATCAGCCGACGCCATTTTCCTCAGTCTTTCTTGCCGCGTGGCGCCCGAAGCAGAAGCTGTTCGCAAGTGCCGGTCGGTCGGATCCAGAGATTTTTTCTACCGAATACTACTTCGAAGACTTCTAAAGCTAAGTCCCCCGTTGGGGACTCTTTCTTGCCTCAGCGGATGACAGAAAAAGTTAATTGTTTAACCTGTGAAACAAATACCTCATAAAGATTTCCATTCTTACTGTCTGCCTTGTTTAGGCCCAGCCCACGTAGCAGCCTGTTCGGCCTGTGCTTCCTTCAACCGACGAGCGCTTAGGCGTCGGTCGGAGTTTGCAGAACAGTTTTTCGGTTCTGACTTTGCTTACATTATGTCGCCGGAACCTCCGACTACACTTTCTGCCAAAAGCAAAAAAAAGACCGACACTCGCGGTCCAGCGGTTTCGGCTGAAACCACGCTTAAGCAAACGCGAGTGTCTCGGTTTCGGCGAAACCGAGAAAACTGATCTAGGTACAGCGAATCTATCCCTACTCTTGAGGCCCCTGCTACAATTCTTGAATCGGCCTCTGAAACTTTACCCACTGACTTATCAGACACCATTCCCCTGGATGTCTCTACCCCAGCACGTGGTGCTGCTAGGCCTCCAGCAGCCATGTCCATTAAGGCCTTCGCCAGGGCTAAAGCAGCCAAGTCTGCCAAATCAGTGCCTGTTAAACCACCCTCTACCAGGCCCTCTCCTAGTTCTCAAATGCTCACCTTGGCAGAAGATTTGATTTCTTTAATTAGAGGATCTCAACCTCACCCTGACAGGGCCTCTCAGCCCCCAGATAAGAGACCTAGGGCAGAGCCCCCAGAGCCAGTGTCCTCTGATGATTCTGCAGATGATTCAGACATTACTGACCAGCCAGAGGCCCCTTTCTCTAACTTTGAGGATTCTGATGCTGAAGAATCCATTCCAGCTGCTTCCCCTCCAGAAGAATTCTCCTTTGGGGAAACCTTGCATGCCATGCGAGCAGTTCCAATGGCAGCAACAAGAATTCTCAGATTCCCGAAAAAGACTTAGAACCTTTCTGCACCTTCCACAACACAGGCCCTTAGCTATACCTCCTGTTCTTTCTGTGGTAGATGACGCCTTTAATGATGTCTGCTCTGCTCCAGACTCATTACCCCCAGCCCCTGCCAAACCAGACAGATTTTACAGGGTGCCTGACACTCATCACCACCTTTACAAGGCCCCCCTTGCAGACCCAGAAACTATATCCCAGGGTCCCAAGGCAGTTGCCGCAACCATAGCTAAAAACCCTACTCCTTCTGAAAGGGAAGCAAGGGCATTAGACAGATGGGGTAAAAAAGTATACACTTCAGCTACTCTCTCAGCTAGAGCTTTAAACTGCCAGTTTCACATGATTCAATACCAAGAGTTTATGCTGGATCAGTTAACTAAAAAATTAACCACTGATAAAGCTCTTGACAAGAAATATGTATTAGAAATGGTAAATAACATACAACAGGTTAGTAACCATTCCTTAAAATGTGGCTATGATGCACTGGAGGCTTCATTTAGATCAGCCATGACTGGCACAGTGATAAGAAGGCATGCATGGCTAAAGGAGCAAGCTCTACCAGATCATGTTAAAGCTAAATTGTTAGATGCTCCTATGGATAAGACAAGTTTGTTTGGTGCACCTGCCCAGCAGGTTATGAAGAAAATGGAAGAAAAGGCGAAATCAGTTCAAACTGTTAAAGATTTCCTGCAGGTTCAACCCCAAGGTTTAGCAGGAACTGCCCTCCCAAGAATTGGTCCTTTCTTGACTCCACAACATTTCTAACGTGCAGGATCAGTCGTTCCAGGGTCAGACACCAAACCAGAGGAAGTGCCTACAGAGGGCGACAGTGGCAAGGTAAGAACAGAGGCACAGACACAGCCACTGCCTCTACTTCAACACAGCCACAGTGACTTACTCCTAAAACCACCTACCAGGGAGCAAATAGCAGCTCCACTAGGCGGAAGGTTAACTTTATTTGCAAAGAACTGGCACCACATAACAAAAGACAAGTGGATTCTACAAATTATACATCAAGGTTACCGATTCCACTTCCACACTACACCAGTCAAAAGAGGAATGCCAAATCTACCTCCAAATCAAAAAACAGAAGCTTTACAACAGATAATGGAGTTAGCAAACATGAGAGCTGTGGAAAAAGTGCCTGCAGCAGAGCAAGGAAAGGGTTCTACTCCAGACTGTTCCTAGTTCCAAGAAAGGAAAAAGTTGGAGACCAATTCTCGATCTGTCCGCCTTGAATACATACATCATTGTCCCAAAATTCAAAATGCTGACCCTACAGCAACTTCTTCCCATGCTGGGCAAGGAGTGTTGGCTGGTAACTCTAGATCTCAAGGAGGCATACCTGCACGTCCCTATTCGACCAATTTGCAGAAGATACCTCAGATTTCTTGCAGGATCAGAGCACTATCAATTCTCAGCATTGCCTTTTGGTTTATCTACTGCCCAGAGTATTCACAAAATGCCTGGCATCAGTAATCGCATACTGCAGACTACAGGAATTCATATTTACCCATACCTGGACGACTGCCTGCTACAAGGGACAACAAAAGCAAGTTGACAACAGATTTGCAAAGGGTCATTTACTTGCTACAAGCCCTGGGATACACAGTCAATCTACAAAAGTCAAGACTGATACCATCCCAAACAAGGACATTCTTGGGAGCGGAATTGGACACAGTGAGACAAATGGCATTCCTAACTACAGAAAAACAAAAGAACTCCCTCTTTACTTCTTGTCACTAACAAAGCTAAACAAATTAACAGCAAGAAAAGTTCTGCAGGCCTTGGGCTTCATGGCATCATGCATAATTTTGGTTCCATTTGCCAGACTACATATGAGAAAACTACAGTGGTACCTCACGAATTTATGGTCCCAACACAGGCACAGCCTCGAAACAGAAATCCCACTAATTCCATGCTTAAAACAGGAGTTCCTATGGTGGGCCCAGGCATGCCGGTCCAACCCAGGCCTTCCCTTTCACAGATGTCAAGCAAGCCAGAGCATTACAACAGATGCTTCAGACCTAGGATGGGGGCCCACATGCAGGACAAATGCGTGCAAGGATTGTGGACTCAGGATCAACTTCACCTGCACATCAACCTAAAAGAAATGCTGGCTGTAAAACTGGCTATCCAAAAGTTCAGACCATTTCTCAAAGAGGGCCAGCTGTTGATAAGGACAGACAACACCACAGTCATGTGGTACATCAACAAACAGGGAGGCACTCATTCATACCCCCTTTGCAGAATGACTTTGGAACTGTGGACCCTGGCACTCAGCTACAACATCCAGCTGCAAGCAAGATTTGTACCAGGAAAAGAAAATACTCTAGCGGATATTTTAAGCAGGACCACATCAGATGCTCACGAATGGCACCTGCACCCGGACATCTTCAGGACCATTACAAAGAAGTGGGGAATGCCTCAGATAGATCTATTTGCATCCCCTCACAATCACCAACTCAAAAAATTCTGCACAAGGACATTTCACCCACTAGCATGGAAAGTGGATTCGCTCTCCTTCAGCTGGAAGGGCCTAACAGTTTATGCATTCCCACCTCTTCCCTTGATACACAAAGTACTCCTAAAAATCAAGGAAGAACATCCAAGGATAATCCTGATAGCTCCAAACTGGCCAAGACAACACTGGTACCCACTACTAAGGAGCCTGTCTCGGAACAATATTTGGCCAATACCCCTGATGCCTTTGATGCTAACTCAGAACAACTACAGCACCATACATCCAAACCTGAAGACCTTACAACTGACTGCATGGAACATCACATAGCAACAGCTAATCAAGAACTTTCCCAAAGAGTTAAAGACATTATTCTTGAAGCACGCAGACCTTCAACAAGAAGGAACTACGCTGGAAAATGGAAAAGGTTTGTCAGTTGGAGTTCTGAAAGAGGAAAAGATGTGTCAAACATAGATATGCCTAACATCCTGGAGTATCTGGCCGAACTTCTCCATTCAGGCCTGTCCTACTCCTCCATCAAGATACATGCATCAGCTATTTCAGCAGAATACAGCTTTGATCCACCTGTTTTTTCACACCCTCTGCTCAGACAATTTCTCAGAGGAATCAAGAATGTAAAACCTCCAAGAAAACCACCATTACCAGCTTGGGACTTAAACTTCGTACTAGAAAAGTTGACACTATCACCCTTTGAGCCAGCAGCAACAGCAGACTTACAACACCTGTCATGGAAAACTGCTTTTCTACTGGCAATTACCTCAGCAAGGAGGGTTTCAGAACTACAGGCCTTAATGGCAGTGCAACCCTTCCTAATCTTCCACCAGGACAGAGTATCCATGAGGACTAATCCAACATTTATGCCTAAGGTGGTATCCAGAGTGTCTTTAAACCAGGCAATCCACCTACCTACCTTCTTTCCCAACCCACAAAACAGAGGGAAAGAATACTGCATACCTTGGATGTGCATAGACAGCTACGCTACTACTTGGACAGAACCAAAAGCAGCAGAAAGACTGACCAGCTTTTGTGGCCTATGCAACAGGAAGAGAGGGAAAAGCTATTTCCAAACAGACAATCTCCAAATGGATAGGAAATTGCATACGATTCTGTTACTCCTTCCATGGAAAACCAATTCCACAGAACATAAGACCTCATTCTACAAGGGCAACAGCCACTACCACAGCCTTCTTACGAGGAGTGGCTACCAAAGACATTATTGAGGCGGCTACTTGGACCTCCGTGCATACATTTGCCAAGCATTATAATTTGCCTCTATACTCCAGATCCCGAGCAGGGTTTGCCACTGCTGTACTGCAAGGGATCCTAAACACACCATAACCTACCTTTATCCTCCTCCCCCTAGTTGGCTATGGTATTCTACCCAGCTGTTATGACTGCAGATGCATCCATGAAGGACATAGTACAGTTTTGTACCTACCATAAATGTAGATGTCCGAACTGGATAGCATCTGCAGTCAGGATTACCCTCCCTCCTTCCCCTCTGAGGTACTCCTAGGGTGTTTTACCCTCCTAATAGCTAGCTGATGGGGGGGAGTCTGTTATGGTGTATTTGTTTGTATATATGTACATACATGCTTATTTTTGTGGTTACCTCTATCCTTTTGGAAACATTGGCATCTATCCAAAATTTTAGCCTTCAAGAGGGCTTCTGGCATCTGGGGCAAGAAACACTGAGGAAAATGGCGTCGGCTGATGCCTTTATACCCGAAGTCCAACAGAGATGACGTCGGAGGAAGAGCGACATCAGCCGAAGCCGGACCCGGACTTTGGAATCCGGCCGACTGACGGGCTGCCTGACGACAGGACAACCCAGCTGTTATGACTGCAGATGCTATCCAGTTCGGACATCTACATTTATGGTAGGTACAAAACTGTACTTTTTCAGGCCTACTCAGTTAACCATCAGATCTTCTGCTAAATCTAAAACAAAGAAACAACTTCAGCATTCACCAGGACAGGCCTCCATGCCTAAGAAACAGATGCTCAAAATGGCCGAAGGCTTAATTACTCTGATCAGGTGGTCCCACCCTCCTCCTGATAAAAGGCCTAGACAGGATGCAGACTATGACTCATCCGACCAGGTGTCAGTCTCCTCAGATTCATCCTCAGACCAAGGATACTCTTTACCCCCTTATGAGGACTCTGATGCTGAGGAATCGGTTCCTTCAGCCTCTCCACCAGAGGACTACTCCTTTGGGGAAACCTTACATATACCATGCGGGAGCATTTCCACTGGGAGAGCCAGGATTATTCAGAATCCAAGAAAAGGCTCTGAGATTTTCTTTTATTGCCTCAACACAGACCCCTTGCTATTCCGCCAGTGTTAGATATTGTGGATGATGTGTATTCTGAATCCAGTTTAAATCCTGATTCTTTACCTACTGCTCCAGTTAAGCCAGACAGATACTACAGAGTCCCTGACTCTCCCAAATTCCTTTATAAAAGCCCTGTTGCTGACCCTGAAACTATTTTCCAGGGTCCCAAAGGAGTAAAGGCCTTTACAGCAAAAAATCCAGTTCCCTCTGACAGAGATTCCAGAGCATTAGACAGATGGGGGAAGAAAGTATATATGTCTGCAACTTTAGCAATGAGGGCCTTTAAATTGCCAGTTTCACATGCTTAAATATCAGCAATATTTGAGGTATCAGTTGAAACAAAAAATGCTTCCAAATTCAGATCTTCCTAATTATAAGGAAATGCAGGATTTATTGCATGCAGCTGAACAAGTGGGAAAACATACTTTGCAATGTGGTTTTGATTCATTAGAGGCCTCCTGTAGAGCAGCAGTTACAGGGTCTGTCATTAGAAGACATGCTTGGTTAAAAGAGCAAACTTCATGTTAAAGCAAAATTATTGGATGCACCTTTGCAGCAGGATGTTTTATTTGGAGTTAAGGCAGAAGAGGTATTAAAGAAAATGGTGGATAAAGCAAAATCTATGCAGACGGTGAAGGATTTCTTACAGGTTCAGCCTCCTCGATTTAGCAGAAATTGGCCAACAAAGAATTGGTCCTTTCCAGTTTGACAGACCTCAAAGGGGCAGATACAGACGTCAAAGAGCCAGAGGTCAACCACAAGGTACTTACAGGCCTCAACAATGGGGTGCTTCAACCCAGAAAGAAGGGGAAGATGGGCCTCAACCTTACAAAAAACAGCCCCAATGACTTCCCACTACAGCTGCCAAACATCTGTCTCTTGGCAGCCCCCTTGTGGGGAAAACTGGCTCTTTTCAGTCACAATTGGCATATGATCACCAAAGACAAATGGGTTCTCAATTTTGCGTCTCAAGGTTACAGGTTCCACTTTCTCACACTGCCAAGATTAAAAGGAATGCCAAATCTGCCACCACATCAATGGGCAGAGGCACAAAGACAAATTACAGCACTCATGGACATGAGAGCTATTCAAAAGGTACCAACACAGGAGCAACGACAAGGATTTTACTCGAGACTCTTTCTGGATCCCAGAAAGGACAAAGCCCGGAGGCCCATTACGGATTTTTCTTCTCTAAATACTTACCTGGATGTTCCAAAAATCAAAATGTTGACACTACAGCAGCTTCTTCCCATGCTGGGCAAGAAAGCTTGGCTCGTAACTTTGGACCTCAAGGAGGCATACCTGCATGACCCTATCAGACAAAATTGCAGAAGATACCTCAGATTCTTAGCAGGTTCAATACATTACCAATTCTCTGCACTGCCCTTTGGCTTATCTACTGCGCCCAAGGTCTTTACAAAATGCCTGGCACCAGTAATTGCATTTTGCAGACAAAAAGGAATTAAAATGTACCCATACTTGGATGACTGCCTTATTCAAGCAGAGAGCAAAGACATTCTTCTAAAGCATCTGGCGTTTGTAAAAAGACTGCTAATTTGCCTAGGGTACACAGTAAATGAAAAGAAATCAAAACTAGTGCTCTCACAAGAGATAATATTCCTGGGTGCCAGCTTAAATACAACGGCCCAGATGGCTTATCTCACGCCAGACAAGCAAGGACAACCGACTCAATATTTCCAATTGATGGCAACAAAAACCAAACTCTCTGCAAGAAAAATTCTGCAGGCCTTGAGTTACATGGCATCTTGCATACTACTAATTACATATGCCAGACTGCATACAAGGAAACTACAATGGTACCTAAAGAGTGTCTGGTCTCAACACTGTCACAGTTTGGAAACAGTAATGCCACTTATTCCTTGCCTAAAACAGGAGTTTCGATGGTGGGTTCAAGCCTGTCACCTCAACAAGGGACAGCTTTTCACTCAACCCACAGCCAGGCAAACACTGACAACAGATGCTTCGGATTACGCTTGGGGAGCGCATATGGCAGGAAAATGTATTCAGGGCAAGTGGCCCACAGAACAAAGGCATCTTCACATCAACCAAAAAGAGATGCTAGCTGTACAAAATGCCCTTACAGCTTTCAAGGACCTTCTGCATCCAGGACAACTACTACTAAAGACAGACAACACCACAGTTGTGGTACATAAACAAGCAAGGGGGCACTCATTCATATCCCCTGTGCAGACAAGCCATGACCTTGTGGAACACAGCTATAACCTATCAAGTTCATCTGCAAGCACAATTCCTGCCAGGAGAGAAAAACACACTGGCAGACGACTTAAGCAGAAACATCATGGATCCGCACGAGTGGAAATTACATCCACAAATGTTCAGGATGATAACACAAAAATGGTGGAGCCCGGACATAGATTTGTTTGCATCCCCAATGAAAGCTACAGAAATTCTGCACAAGGACTTACCACCCACAAGCATGGAAAAGTGGATGCCCTCTCATTCAGCTGGAAAAACCTACAAGTATACGCTTTCCTACCACTACCTCTCCTTTCAAAAGTACTCATAAAAGCCAGACAAGAAAAGCCAAAGATGATCCTGATTGCCCCAGACTGGCCATGCCAACACTGGTACCCAATCTTAAAGATCTTAGCACAAGGTCCACCATGGATTTTGCCTCAAATCCCACAACTTCTGACTCAGATACTTAATGGCTAGCTCAAGACTTTAGACCTGGCTGCATGTCAGATTCTTTAGTCAAGCAGCCAGTGCCTCTCTCCAAAGTTGTTATGGATGTCATTCTGGAGGCCAGAAGGCCTAGCACCAGGAAAGCCTATTCGGATAATTGGAAGAGATTCTGTGCCTGGAACCAGGCTCACAGCATTGACCCTTTTGTCCGAAATATTCCTCGGATACTGCAATACTTGACTGAGATGCTGGACAAAGGCCTCTCCTTTTCATCCATTAAGATATGCCTCTGCCATCTCTGCACATTACAGCACAGATCCACCAATTTTTTCTCATCCTTTGCTAAAACAGTACCTCAGAGGGGCTAAAATCATAAGACTGCCCCGTAGAGCACCAACTCCAACTTGGGAACCTTAACTTCGTCTTGGAAAAATTAACATTACCTCCTTTTGAGCCAGCTAACTCAGCAGACTTAAAATATGTCTCTAGAAAACTGCTCTGCTCCTGGCAATAACCTCAGCATGAAGAGTTTCAGAATTATAGGCACTAATGGCCATGGAACCTTTCATCATTTTCCACCAAGACAGGGTGTCTTTAAGAAAAAACCCTACTTTTATGCCAAAGGTGGTATCAAGTGTGGCTCTAAACCAAACTATTCACTTGCCAACATTTTATCCATATCCACAGAATAAAGGGGAGGGACTACTGCATTCCTTGGACATACACAGGCAGTTATGCTTCTACTTGGATAAAACTAAAGCTTTCAGGAAAACTGAGGAATTGTTTGTAGCATATGCTGCAGGAACACAGGGAAAAGCCATTTCAAAACAGACCATTTCAAAATGGATAGGGCATTGTATACGTTTCTGCTATACACACCATGGGAAAACCGCACCTAACAGCATTAGGTCTCATTCCACCAAGGCAACAGCCACTTCAACTGCCTGCCTCAGAGGAGTACCTACCAAGGACATTTTGGAAGCAGCAACTTGGAGTTCTGTACATACCTTCACCAAGCATTACCCTCTACCTCTTTACTCTAAATCCAGAGCTGGCTTCGCCTCTGCAGTCCTACAGGGCCTTATAGCCACCCCTAATGCCTTATAGAACCAGCCACCCTACCTCAGCTTTGAGATTCTATCCAAGTGTAATGACTGCAGCAGTGTAACACGATGAACATAGTACAGTTTTGTACCTACCATAAATGTAGATGTTCGAGTGTATACACTGCTGCAGTCTAGGTTACCCTCCCTCCTTCCCCTCTTACTTGCTGGTACTTAACCAAGCCTTCTACCCTTTGCTACCTATGGGGAGTATTTGCTGGTAACTGAAAGTTTTTGTTTGCTTTTCTTATGTATATTT